>NC_050466.1:103247429-103547429 GCF_903995425.1 Onychomys torridus
TTAAAGGTATGCACCACTGCCACCCTGCAAGAACTCATGTTTTGTTTTTGTTTTGAAGCCAGACATAGGCAACATGTAGATGGAATCCTGGCATTGGGAAGGCAGAGATCCATTCTCACCCCTGCTGGGCTTCTCTTCACTCCAATAGCCTCAGTTCTATTTCTTTTTCTGTCACCTGTATTTTTATATTATATTGGCTAGTTTTTTTTTTTTCTTTTCCTCCCAACCCATCTTAAGACCTCTTTTTGCTGTTTCATAGTCCTCTGTAAGGGGACTTTCTGATATGACACACACTACAGAAAAAAAAAAGATGGCTGAATATCCAATTTTTTATTTATTCTTTATTCCATCATTGTTATTGTTACTTGTATTTAAATTTTGAAGTACTAGTGCTTGATATTAGGCTAAGTGCCTGACCACTACACTATTTTCTTTTGAGACATAGTGTAGGTAAGGTGTACAGAATGATTTTCAACATTGTCTGCTGCCCAGACAGGTCTTGAACTTGAAATTATTCTGCCTCAGCTTTCCTGAGTGTTGTGATTACATTCCAGTAATGCCAGGCTCAGCTCTAAGTACTCAATTATATGGCTCTTTGATATATTAAAATTTTAACAACGTAATTCAAAACTCTCAATAATGCAAAAATCATCAATAAAAATAGGTTCACCAGCAAGAGCAGACTTACTAGATAACATTTTATTATTTGCTAATAGACGATAGAAGATTATTTTGGAGAGTGGCAGAATGCAACTTGAGAAATACCTCTCATATTCTAAAATTCATGAATGTACAAAAGAATGATGCTACCTACAGACAAATACTTCCATTAGTTTGTTACCTAAGAGAGTGCTGCATATTATAAAATACAAGTTAGGTGAGATGAGGAAAAAGAAAAAGAAAAGATAAAATTGGTACTTTGAAATAATTCTAGGATTCTTCGATTCTTCGATTCTTCTTCTTCTTCTTCTTCTTCTTCTTCTTCTTCTTCTTCTTCTTCTTCTTCTTCTTCTTCTTCTTCTTCTTTTTCTGAGACAAGGTTTCCCTGTGTAGCTTTGCGCCTTTCCTGGAACTCACTTGGTAGCCCAGGCTGGCCTTGAACTCACAGAGATCCACCTGGCTCTGCCTCCCGAGTGCTGGGATTACAGGCATGCGCCACCACCACCCGGCCAGGATTATTCTTCTTGCATAAACATTATATATATAAAACATAGGCAAAATTAAATGAGAATCTTAGGCTTTAAGCTTTCATTTCAGTAATATAATGGTAAACATTTTACCTGAGTGTAGCAATGTTTACCACTAATTACATTCATTTATATTCCTCAGATAATAAACTACAGAGAATTACTTCTGATTATAAAGTTCATGTGTGTTTTAGTATTTTCAATTATATTAACTAGTAGTATATGAATATGTGTGCACATTTCTATGCATATATATGCATACTTCAGGGTGTATGTTGAGTTCAGAGGACAACATTTGGAGTCCCTTCTTTCCATCCACTATGGAATCTGTAGATTAAATTCAGGTCTCCAGTCTTGACAGCAAGAAACTTTACAATTTGTCTCACTTGGCCAGTCCTCAGTAATGTTTCATTATTTAGTTTTGTGAAATGATAGCTAATCAATGTTATCTTGGATAAATATATCTTCTTGTTATAATAGTAAGATTGTTTTTCAAACAAAAAAAAATCTTCCTGAGAATGTATTGGGTATTGGTGAATTATTAAGGCCATTCCACATAGTTAAAAGGGAGGTTTATTTTGTGGGGTAACTTACAAATGAAGGGATAGTTTATAGGGTCTGGCAAAAGTATGGCGCAGTCTGGCAGTGTTCTCTGGAGAACTCTGCTCGGTCTACCTCCTGCGTCCAGCGTTCCAGAACCAAAAGAGACCTCTTCTCTCAATCCGGGGTCTTCTGCTTCCTCTCTCAGCCCTGCCTTGTGGGTGTGACCATTACCAAAGCCTCAATGGGGGTTGGAACTTCCAGGCCAATGCTGGGATGGCTACCCACTACATCTCCCCCTTTTGTCTAAATAAGAAGGTTCTAACCTAATACAAGACTATATACAAAGAAATGGTTATCAAATATTGTCCAGGAGTAATGAGGGATAATGACCTAGATATGTTGGAATTAGAATAAATGTGAACAATATCAAGTAAAAAACACATACTAAAATCCAGGGAAGTCTAGAGTGTGGGTAGGTGGCATGTTACAAAGATCATTCCAAAACGTGTCCTATCCTAAAGAACCTGAATCTAATAATATATTCTATCTAAGATATTATATATGTATATATACTAAGTTGTAACTATAACTGCTAGTCTTCAACCTCATCAAAGACCTGAGAAGGAATATAATAAAACCTGAGAAATGGGAGAAGGACACAAGCAACTTTTGGGAGTCTTGCAAGAGTAGACAGAGACAGCTGGCAGCCTGGACAGTCACCTAATGTTTCTCAGCATCATTGGTGCATTCAAAATGGCTATAGGCCTAGAGTATCTGACAGACCATTTTCAGAAGGAGGAATTCTGAAAGACCATCTTACCCTGTCTTGGCAAAGTATAGGGGCCACTTTCCTTGTGTCCTGCTTGTCCAGAAAGGACAGCATTTGTTCTGTCAGCAGTTGAGGCAAGGGCAGTTCTTTGCCCAGTAGGCCATTTTGTGCCAAGAAGACAAACTTCCAAATGGAAATGTCTTAGAAGCCCAACATTCTCTCGGGATCAAATTGGTGCTGCCAGGAGCAGACATGTCTCCCTGTCCAGAAAGTCTAAATTTTAAAAGTATTTTAAATGCCATATTCTGTAGGTCTTTGAAGTATTTGAAGATTACCTATTTATCTGAAATATCTCTATGTATATCTAGAAGTCTTAACTAACATGGCTATGAGTATGATTATCATACATGACTAATTATTAATCTATTTTAATTATCCATTACAATTTAAAATGAGCTATACAAACATACCTTAAACACGAGTAGAAATATACACACAGTATAACAAAATTAAATTTAATTTTGTATCAATAGACTAAAATCTATACCAATGTAAAACATTTTAAACAAGTTGTTGCTCTTTAGAAGTAAGTTCCGTAATCTACCCTTTCATCCTATTATATCCATATCATATCCCCTTTTCTTCTTTAGAAAGAGATGGCATTTATAATCAACCTGCTATAAATAAAAATACTGGTGTTTTTTTTATGTCCCACACCAGAGGGCTCTTCTGATTTGGGACATAAAAATCTCTTAACCTTTTGTTTTGTTTTTTTTTTAGCAATATGTCTGGCTTTAGAGAAGGAGTAAGCCAATTCCATCTCCAAAGCCAGCTTGATAATTTTGGGAAATTGGGCATAGTTTTTCTTACTACTTCCTGCTGGAGGGGGGTGCTGTATCTTATGGGGACAGAAAGAAAATTTTAGGATTATGGAGTAGTCCATGAGGGTAAACCTCTGAGCAGTTGCCTTGAAACCATTCTGGATGTTGGATCATCTGGGCCATGGTGTCATGGAAGACCTTTCAAGTGGTCTTGGCTGATGAAACCTGATGTATCTTAATCTGGAACAAATCCACAGCCTCTGGCTTTCTGTGGAAACAAAAGCAGAGACTCTTTTCCAAAGCAACATATCTTTATATCCAAATTTTGAAGTCAAGGTACCTTTTAAATTTACATATTTGTTTAACTCAACAGCTTTTACAAGCAAATCTTTTTGTTGTAGTTAAAAATCCCAAAGATAACACAGACCAGATTCTCTGAGTAATATCCATCTTTGTAAGACTGAATCACCACTGTGGCTGCTGGCTCCACCCACCTCAGCTTCCCAACATGGCGGTGGTACAGTTTACCCCCAGCTCTGGGTCTGGAGCCATGTGTACCATTTAAGATAGAAGAAGTAGATAACAGGAAGCCTGCTACAGCCATACAGTTTGTAAACAATGTAAGTTTCTGTATGTTTACTTGGTTGGTTCTGAGCATCTATGGGCCTGGCAGGTGAGAGAGATTTGTCCTGACTGTGGGCCAGGCAGGAAAACTCTAACTACAATTGGGGTTTAACATGTTTCATCTATAAAACTTAAATATTAATATTTAACTAAGTCTTAAATTGTATACAATAGTAAATGACAGGAATATACTTCAAATTTTACTCTTGTTATTTTCTGCTATGTTACAATGCAATTTTTACATAAATCAACACTCATTTTGTATATGAGGGATAATTATTTAACACGGTATATGAGTAAATATTCACAAATTCATCTAACTCTGGTTCCTTTTTACTGATTCTTTAAGAATTTGATGAATTGTGTTTTTATCATATTCTCCTATGTTCTCAGACTTCTCTCTGACCTACCGCTCTTACACCCCACCCAACTATGTGTCCTCATTTTATTTAAACTCACTGAGTCCAATTCATGCTGCCCATTTTCTCTTGGGTTGTTGATCTAACAGGGATCATACACTTAAAGAAAATTAACTCTCATTTTCCCTAGCAGTTATCAATTACCAATAACTTTAACTCTGATGGAGGCAAAACTTCATGCCCATCTTCCATCTTCATGCTGATATTTGTTGTGGCTTGGGATTTAACACAGGTCTTGTACACACTGTCACAACCATTACGTTTATATATGCAGAATGACTGTTGTGGCCAGAAATTACTGTTTCCTTGTAGTCATGCAATGCTTCTATTTTGCATTCTTTCTACCCACACCTCTGCAATAATCCCTAAGAATTTGCAGAAAGTGTTGATATGGATGTACTCTTTTCTTTGTATATCACTATCTGTATGCCACTCCTTGGACAATTTATCTTCCCATCATAGCTTATTATTAATTTCCTGAACTCTATGTGTATTAAAAATAGAACAAAAATTTCTGAAGATTTTGAGCTAACATCACAAATGAGAGAAAACATACTCAATGTTTCTATCATGGCCTGGAGTGCCTCAGTTCCATCATTTGATCAGAACATTTCTCAATTTCGTGTTTCTTGAAAGATGAATACTGCTGCCAATATGTAAATATACCATATTTCCATTATCCATTCATTAATTTGTGGACAAATAAGCTATTTTAATTTCCTGAATGTTGTGAATGGAATAGCAATGACCATGGAATAGCAGATGTCTCTTGAATAAATATAGTCTTTTGTGTTTGTGTTATTGTGTTATTGCACAATTCTACACTTGTATAGTGGCTATACTAGTTTACACTGCCAGTAACAGTAAATCACTATCCCCCCTTCCCAAGAGCCATGTTAAAATTTGTAGTCATTTAAAAAATATTAGCCATACTGAATGAGATAAAATGAAATAACAAAGTTTTTAATATGCATTTCTCTGACAGCTAAAGATGTTGAATATATAGAAAATTTTTCACAGACATTTGAATTTTATATTTTGAGAACTCTGTTTAATTTTATGATGCATTTTTCACTTGAATGTTTTTTCTTTGATGTTTGTTTTTCTGAGTTATTTTTTTTTAATTTCTAGACAGTAATTATATGTCACAGAGGTAGCTAGCAAATAGTTTTTCCCATTCTGTAGGCTGCTTCTTCATACTAAGATTTGTATTCTTTGCTGCTCCAAAGATTTTTTGTTTCATGTGTACCATCAGTCAATTGTTAGATTTAATGTCTGCACTAGTGGGTTTTGTCCAAAATGTCCTCTCAACCTATAAGTGTAATTTTTACATTTTCCTCTCTCAGAGACCATGACTCACATAGATTGGTCCTGGAACCCTGACTAACAGTGGCAAAGGAATGAAGGAAGTGCTGACATAGTTAAAGAAAATCTGGGTTTAGGCAGGCTGAGTCAATTTCCACATTTCCATGACTGTTTGTGTGTAGTCACAGGCTATTAACATCTGAGCAGGGGAAGCTGAAGTTGCTAGGTTTACATGCACTGATCAATCTGTCATACTCAGCTCCCGAGGAAGGCTTTGACATCATTCTGAGATTAGCTCAGGGAAAGCTTTGTCATTCAGATGTGGCTGATTCATTGGGGTCCTTAATGTAGCATGTCAAAAATACACTCTTACTGTGGGCTTCCCTAACTTGGAGTTGCCTCTACTTCCTACAACCAGGTTCAGGATATCAAATTAATTATGTTGAACCCCTTGATCTACATGAAAATGAGTCTATTCTGGGTGAGCACTAAGGATCTAGTTTCATATTCTACATTATAGCTATTCAGTATGAGGCTTTTTTTTTCAATTGAGATTCCTCTTCCCTGGTAAAAGTAGCTTATGTCAAGTTGACCAAAACAATTAAATATGATATTCACAATGTAATCCAGGTTGCCTCCAATTTGCAGAAGTCTTCTTGCTTAAGTTCCTTTGTGATATGGTAACTGGTATGGAACATATCTGGCATCTTAGGCAATTTCAATGAAAAATTTCTTCATTTAGTTTGAGAACCTTAAAAGTACATTTGATTGAAAGAAGTTATAAAGATTATGGGGAAGAAAAATGAGAATAATATCTATCATCAATTAACAAGTTTTATTTTTAAACCCAAAAGAAGAGCTCTATAGAAGTAACTAAAATATATCATAATCAAATGGCAATTTTGTTATAGGCATTACCAATTGACAAAATGATTAATAAGGAGATTGTTCTTATAATTATTTTTAAGAAACATGGAAGATTAACTTGCTGAACATTTGAACATGAGACTATGAATTAAATGACACATTGGACTGATTGGAATCTCAGTGCTATGGAGAGATTGAAATTTTTCAGCTTTAGAGGCCAAGTTTTGGTTAGTTTTATCCTTGTGGAACAGCCATTCCTTGGCCCATTCTGTATCAGAACTAACAGTTTGTGATAAGAAATAAAAACCTTTTAGAATCTATTGAATTATCAAATCACCAGCTTCTCCCAGTGCAAAAGCTAAGAACGTCATCAGCTAGCATCTCATTCTTCATACTCTGGTGTGACCACCAATTCATTTTAAATTTTCCTTGTTTTATGTCTCTCTCTTTCTTCTGCAAAACTATAAAATCTCCATGAAACTGCTTCACATTGGAACCTGGAATTACAGGTAACCTATATCTGTTTTTCTGGGCTATGGTAATGGTAATTCAAAATGGCTTCAGAGAAATCTCTTAATGCCTTTAAAATAAGAGCTGAAGTTCACAAGACAAACAAAATCGGACATTAAATATCAAGAATGACCATATATTCTACCTGAGAAACATAATAAAAGCATTCTTATTCCTAATGTTTAGAGGTAAAATTAATATATTAATAATTGCTATAGGACATTTTATCTATAGTTTTTATGACCACCTTCTATATGTCTAGGATTGATTTTAACAGATAAATGACTTGGGGAAGTAAAATTGATTTTAAGATGTTGACTTAGTTAAGTTTCCATGGCTGTAATGACATAATACCATGACCCAAACCAGCTTGGCATGGAAAGGGTTTATTTCAGCTTACAGCTTCATGAAGAGTAGTTAGGGCAGGGATTCAGGGTAAGAGCCTGGATAGCTGCTTACTGGCTTGCTACTGATGGCTTGTTAAGCCTGATTGCCTATAAAATTCAGGACCACTTGTTTAAAAGCAGCACCACCTACAGTGATCTGGACCTTCACATATCAATCATCAATCCAAAATATTCCCTACAGTCTTGCCTACAGACAGTGGGATGGAGGCATTTTCTCAGCTGAGGTTCCTCTTCCTAGATAACTCTACCCTATATCCAGTTCAGTTAATTTACATAGACACAGACACAGACACAGACACACACAGACACACACACACACACACACACACACACACACACACACACACACACACAATCCAGACAGATGTATAAGAGGAGAAATTGAAATTGTTCCATTTTATTTATTTGTTTGTTTGTTTGTTTTTAGGATACTGGTTCTTATATACTCCAGGGTGTCCTTAAATTTATCATGCAGGTGATAAAGACTATACAGATTTGATCCTTTTGCTTCTACCTCCTAAGACCTGAGATTACAGGCCTGTGCCAATCCCTCTTGGTTTTATGTGTTGCTTCTGATCAAATGTAGGGTTTCATGCAAGCTAGGCTAGCACTCTAGCAACCAAGGGACATATCCAGCCCAAAGTATTCCTTTCAATTAAATTAATATAATCTGTACCTATAGTATTATATTAAAATACTTAGAACTTCTACAACAAACTGTGTATAATAGCTTAATTAAAAATTCATATAATAAAATCAGACTGCAATTTGAGTGAGATAGAGTTTTAGATGTGGTATGAAATACAATAATAAGTGAAAAATCTCATTAGACCTCAAGATGATAATAGAAGCAAAAATAACTTCCTAAAGAATCATTTTGGGAACTTTCCTCCTGAAATAAATTCCTACTCAACACATTGTGTTATGTATCTTTTGTTCTTCTCTTGCATAGCAGATGTTTTTAACACATTATTGTCTGTTTACATAATATATTATGATACTCATATTTGCTTTATTTCTACAGCACATCTGTACAACATTTTATGCATATGATTTAGGATATATTTAATCAACAATTATAGATTTCATGAAGATTTGTTGCAAAGCATGACCATCCAAGATCAGCTAATAACTAATGTGTATTCTAGGCAAAGGATTTCCTTAGACATAAATCTAAAGGGATGTTTGTTCTGATAGGCACTTATTTTAAAGGGGCTTTACTTTCCATTCTGTGATGAGCATGATGGAATTTAAAATACTCAGAAACGTTGAGAAAAATATAATATCATTGGAAACTGAGTAAAACTGAGTAAAAGTGTAAGATAAAACAAGAATAGTATATTAATTTTTGATACCTTGAGATATGAGTAATTAAGAGTGACTGTAGAGCAGTTGTTATAAGCCTTCACTGATGTAAATATTAACTTCTGAAATCCATTTTGGAATATTTTTCTTGCTTCAAAAATTGATATATTTGACTTTTTTCATGCTATTTTATGCATGTGTGTGTATGTTTACACTGATGTTTCAGGGATGACAGGCTGTGCACATATATGTACATTTATGAAGGAAAACTTCAAATGCCATCCTAAGGAATATAACTCACCTCCATTGAGATGGATTTTTTTTTTGTCAGAATTTATCAATCAGTCTAGTTGGCTTGCCAGTGAGTCTCAGTGATCCATGTGCTATTGATGAAATTATTAAGGCCACTCCACATAGTTAAAAGAGAGGTTTATTTAGTAAGGTGTAAATTACAAATGAATGGATAGTTAGGTTGCAGGGTCTGGGAAAGGTGTGTTGCAGTCCAGAGGTATTCTCTGGAGAACTCTGCTTGGTCTACCACAAGCATCCAGAGTCCTGGAACCAAGAGAGCCCCGGCATCCAGAACTCAGGTCTTCAATGTTCTCTCTTGGCCCTGCCTTGTAGGTGTGACCATTATCAAAGCCTCAATGGGGGTTGGAACTTCCAGGTTAAAGCTGGAATGGCTACCCACTACATCGCGCCTCTACCTCCCCAGTGCTGAAACTACAAAGACATTAAATGATACACAACAACTGTTGCTGGAGTATTTTTGTGTCTTCCCAGATCCTCTGGCCATTCAGACCCAATTAAACACACAGATGCTTATATTATTTAAACTGTTTGGCCTAATGGCTCAGGCTTCTTGCTGGCTGTTCTTTTATCTTAAATTAACTCATTTCTGTAAATGTAAACCTTGCCACGTGGCTACTGACTTACAGGTATTTTACATCCTACTCCCCATGGAGGTGGCCGGCAGGGACTCTCTCAGCCTTCTTCTACCCAGTATTTTCCTCTCGCTTATCCCACTTACCTATACTTCCTGCCTGGCTACTGGCCAATCAGTGTTTTATTTATCAATCAATCGTAGTAACATATTTTCACAGCATACAGGACATCCCACAGAAAACAACTTTTATATAGGTCCTGGGGATCAAACACAGAATATACACTTGAAAGGCAAAGCACTTTCCTGGTTGAGTTACCTTCTCAGACCAAAATTGAAGAACTTCTGTGAAAATAAATGAGTGTTTTGAAGTTGTCTTCATATATAAAATTATTTATATAATAGAAAATAAAGTAAAATTAACAATAAGGATTCAAAATTAACTGTGTACAAAAGGACAAAAAATATTTCCCCTAGTAATATATATAGTCAAGGAGAAAACTTAGCCAAATATGCTACAAATTTATGGCCAAGAATATATGACATTCTGATCACCAAATAGGAATGGATAATAGAATTGCATCTTATTATTTGAGCCAATAATTCATCATAGCTATTCTCCCAAATTTTCCCTATTTAATGGTAGAAATGATCGGAAGGACCATGGTAAAGAAAACTATGGGACACCAGAACATTCTTTAAAAATGACTGCTGTCTATATTTCACTTACAATTTCTCCATCTTCATATACCCTTGGCATTTTTGTATTTTATATCCACAAATAATAGAACATAAAATTGTCCTAATTTCTTTTAGATGGATCAGTTTATACAAGCAAATCACATGAAATTGTACACTGATATTTCACCTCAGTGTAATTTAAGTGTGATCATAAATAAAAATTTAAAAGGTAATCATCTTGGTAGTCTAATGTAAAATCACAGAGTCCTACAGGAGAACATAGACCATAGAGTTAATTACACAATGCTCATAGGTGTTCAGAGGGTCTATGCTGGGTCTGTGATTGTTTAGCTTGGTGTTATTATGGGACTCATAATAGTAGGTGTAGGGTGTCTCTGATTATTTTGCCTAGACATAGGGCCCTTTTCCTCCTGCTGGTTGCCTTGTCTAGACTTGATATGAGGATTTGTGCCTAGTCTTATTGTGTGTTGATATACCTGTTCAGTTGATATCACTGAGAGGTCTACTCTTTTCTAAAGGTAAACAAAGGAGGAGTAGATCTGGAGGGGAGGTGGGAAGAAGGCACTGAAAGAGTGGATGGGGAAGAGGCTGCAGTCAGGAAGTATTATATGAGAGAAGAATAAATAGAAAAAAGAATAAAAAGTATAGGGTTATTTAAAAATGCCTTTCCTAATGCTCCATATCCTTAGAAGGAGTAAGTTTATTAAATAAAATCTGAAAAAGAAAAGAGAATATATATGAATCTATAGGAGAGTTCACAGAATGGAAAGAGATATTATTACCTGGAAGAAGTTATGCACAATAAAGGACAGACTTCACAACCAATTGTATAGACTTGTCGAGAGGAGATCAACCAACTATTGAATTTCTTAATCTAATGTCCACACACTAAAATCCATCATTTTGTGGTGGTGGTGGTGGTAGTAGAGATGGTGGAGTTGGTGGTAGAATGTATGCATGAGGCAAGTTTAAAAAACTCTACTTTTCCACATTTTCACACTGCTGAATGTCCAACTGACTAGCTATTGACAGAGCTTTAACCCTTGATACAGCACTATCTTCTTTTCCACATGACACAAGTTGTATGAGAAGAGAGAACCACAATTGATCAAATGAGTCCAAAAGATTGGACTCTCAGTAATCCTTTTAGGTATTTTCTTAATTAGCAATTGCTTTGTGAGAGTGCAGGCCTTGGTGCATGGTGTTATCCTTGGGCTAGTGGTCCTGGGTTGTAATGTTAAGCATAAGAACAAGTCATGGAAAGCTAACCAATAAGGCAGTGTTCTTCCATGAGCTCTGCATCATTCCATACTTCCCAGTTTCTGCCCTGATTTTCTTTGAGCATGGATTGTGATGTAGAAGTATAAGAAAAATAATCCCTTTTCTCTTCAAGTTGCTTTAATTATAGTGTTTTATCACAGCAAAAGAAACTCTAACTAAAGCAAGTACCGACTTTCAAAAGTTTTAATGAGATTCTTGCTAGAAAATGGGTATCTCCCACTTAAGGAAACATTGATATATCCTTGCTAGAACTTCTGCTAAGTGTGTGGATTTAACTTTGCCTCCTAATACATATTTGATAACACAGAGTTAAAGTGAAATATTGAATAATATCACATCTGAGACTATAAATCTTCACTTTTTCATTATATTTTCTGTACTTTGAACCAAAAGACATTTTATTATCTGTGTCTTACAAGTAGATGATTTGCTTCTTTAAATTGATGAGCAGAACTTAGTTATGGCTCTCTCCAGTTATCACATGGAAAATTTATTTTCCTTGTCTTCTGTACTATGAGGTTGTTGATCTATAGTAAGTTGGAATGGTGAGCTCATTTACCAACAAAGGGCAATATAAGCATTCTAATAAAACTGAAATTATAGCTGTCACATGGTCATATAAGTGGATCATAGAATTGGCCCAAAGGAAGGATGGATTAATATATTGCCAGAGTAATCAACTCTGATTTTCATCATTAATCTGATTTAGCACTATTAAATAAGGTTATGAAAGAATACATTTGAACTAAATATTGACCATCAGTATATCTGTTGTTCTCATATCTTATGAAGGCCATCATAACCAATACATCAATCACAGCTTAATGAAGTCACAGGAATTACAAATATGCATCCCTTAGGAATGACATCCCATTCACTTTTGCCCTCTTGAGAAATATATAAATAGTAAGTTCTTCTGTTCATATTTTACATATATTATTTCTTGAGAATTTCACATATGTAAACTGTATTTACATAATTTCCACACAACTCTCTCTTCCACAATATCCTCCCAACTTTCTCATAACTTCACACATATATACAACCATCATAGGTATGTGTGCTTAGGGATGGATACTTGGTATTAGATAAACTACAAGAGGGCACATCCCTGGAGAATATTTATTCTTTCTGTATTAGCAGCCAATACTTGTCTGTAGCTCTTCATCTAAGCAAGGGCTTTGAGGAAAAACAGACTTGTTGGAAGAGCTGGATATCTACTTTAAAAGCAAAGAAACTAGATGCAAATTTCTGACCATACACAGCATCAATTCAAAATTAAACAAATATTTAAATTAATATTTGATTATTTTAAATAGCTAGAAGAAAATGTAGGTTTCAATATAGACTTTCAAATATAGACATAGATAAAGGATTTCTGAAAAGGACTCTGATAGGATGGAAAAATGATACCAAAACTGAATATAAATGTTTCTGACTATCAAAGGAAATAATAACCAAAATGAAAAGATAGCTAATAGAATACAAAATAAAAGAACCCATTGACAATTATATTTTAATAAGCAATTAATATATGGAATTCATATATAGAGATTATTAATATGTAGAATATATAAAGAATTGTAAAATTTAAATGCCAAAAAGTTAGAGGCCATCTACTCAATAAGTGGGCCAGGGAACTAAATATATACCATACATATCTTAAAAATATTTCAAAACATTTCCAATAACCTTAGTTATCAGTGAAATGTAAATTAAAACTACATTGATATTTTATCAGAACTCAGTCAGAAAAGCTGCCATTTAAAAAATAAATGACAAGAACAAATACTATAGAAGAAAATCTTTAATACACATTTTATGGGAATACAAATTGATACAGCCACTAGAAAAATTACTATGGTGATACCTCATCAAACTAAAGATGGAACTACAGAACTGAGCTATACTTTTAATGTATATCCAAAGGACTCTAAATAGGCACACTCCAGAGACATTTTCACATTCATGTTTATTGCTGTACTGTTCAAATAACCAGGAAACAAAACCAACCTAGATGTCCATAAATGGATGAATAAAGATAATATGATACAAATTTCATTCATAATTTCTATAACCATAAAAAGTAATCATACTATACATTCAGTTAAATGGACAGTTTGTCACTGTCAGTCTTCATTGTCAACTTAATTGCTTTTAAAATTATCTGGATCCACACCTCTGGGTCTGTCTTTAAGAGATATTCTAGGGAGACTTAACTGAGAAAGCCCCATCTGAATGTTAATGGTCACACTCCATGTGTTGGGATTTTGAAAAAAAGAGAAAGTGGGCTGAGCATCATCATTAATTTTTCTATTTTCTGACTTCAGCAATATAAATAGACACCTCACACTCCTGTCACCATGTGACACCATGTGTCACATTTGTTTATGCTTTGGAACAACTATTGAATGATATAACAATGTGTTGCATTCTTTTATGTTGCATTTGTTTAACTTTGTGAAGCTGGGTTACTTTGACTGTCTAAAATACCTGATTGGTCTAATATAGAACTGAACAGCCAATAGCAAGGCTGAAGACAGGACAGGAAGGACTGGAAGGCAGAGAGAATCAATAGAAGGAGAAAAAGAGAGGATGGAGATCAAGGAACAAAGGAAGGAGAAGGAAAAGAGAGCATCAGGTGCCAGCCACTCAGCTATATAACCAGAAATGGAGAAAGAAAGAAAGGTATACAAATATAGAGAAATATAAAAGCCCAGAGACAAAAGATAGATGGGATAACTTGAGTTGGGAAAGCTGGCAAGAAACAAACCAACCTAAGGCTGTGCATTTATAAGAAATAATATTCCTCCATATGTGATTTATTTGGGAACTAGGTGGTGGGCTGCCCAAAAGAGAAAAAAAAAAAAAAAAAAAAAAAAAAAAAAAAAAAAAAAAAAAAAAAAAACAACCAGCAACAATTTAAAACAATTAACTGAACTAAATTCCTCCTTCCTTATTCACAATAGACATCCAATAACTAATAAAAATTGGATATCATCCATGTTATCCATGTTAAGCAACACAGATCTAATCCAGAAGGACAAATTGCACATTTTCTCTCATATGTACACTATACACCAAAATTTGTATATACATGTTCATGTGCATATGTATGGCTATGCCATGAAAGTAGGAAAATGATATTGAGAGAAGAAGAGTCCTTAATGGAGAGGGAGAGGTATAAAAGAGAGAATAATGGCATACACATGTAATGAAAACATTATTATGAGCTACTTGGGGGGAAGAAAGTGTCCAACAAGAAGAAAATGGGGAAATAAGTAAGGTCAGTGGAGGACGAGGAGAAATAAGAACAAAGTGTACTTTCATCTATGCCAGAAAATACTATAATGAAACCCAATGTGTTGTATGCTAACTTAAAACTAAATATGCGGTTATTATATAAAATGAATAAAAAAATATTTGAATAAAAATAACCCCCCCAAAAAGAAAATTGATGTGTAGTATTTTAAAGAACTGGTATTGTTTCCAATGGAGTTATGTTCAAAACACAGTAACATTCTTTATGTTGCAATAAATGTATTTATTACCATGGTTCATGACATGATTATCATAACTTAAGATGTTTAACCACATGGTAGATCCCCACATCTTGCTTAGATTTATCTCTCACTTGGGTCCATTGATGTACATTCATCTGGTTGGAATATATACATTATTTGGCAATTCCTGTTGTCTCAGTATGCTCTAAATAATAAGCCAAATGATGACTGTACAAAGTCTAGTTAATTGTTGTTTGACTACATTGTTGGACTATAAAGAGTTAATGTAGCTTTTTGGCATTGCTTTGAAAGAATTTCTACTATCTTTTCTAAATACATGTGAGTTGCTTCTAATGTACTTTCTGGTAAGAACAAGAAGGCACATTTGACTGATCAAAAGTCAATGTCAAAGGCTGTGGTTGATTGGCACAAAAACATCTATTAAGTTCATCATGTGATTAAACATAGAGTAGTTCCATTTTAGATGCCATGTATATATAATAGGTTTTCAGTGGCCAGATTTATAAATTAAATGATAATACTATGCAAAGTGCTACTGCTACCTATGAGTTACTTAAGAATTGTCATCCTATCTAGGAAGCTATATTGCTTCCAATACTATCTTGTTTGGAGGTAATATAAAAGAGTTACACATACTCCCTCTATTTAGGAAGTTTTAAGGTCATTTGTCCCTTATGACTTGGACATAAATGATAGAATCTGAAAATTACAAACTATATTCATTAGATTATCAGCTTAGGGACTAAAAAATAACTTGGATCTTAAAGCCACTGAATTGAATCTTCTATGAAATTGGCATGGGGCTTTATTTACTTCCACATATTAATATTATTCTCATTTAAACACAAAGCAAGCATTGAAGAAATTATTCCATTGCTTTTTAACAACAACAGTTCTTAACTGGAATTCAAATGCTATAGAAATACATAGGTATTTCTAATTTTCTATTTTATAACTAAAGTGGGGATCCTGAAACACTTAGAATATGGTCTGATATTGAGGATTATATACACCCCATTTCACCATCAAAATACAGAGATACAGAGTCAAATCTATTCACCAGAATGAATTAGTGTTTTTACTGGAGTTTGTATCACACCCTTAGACATAACTTTTAAGCAGAGGTGCTCATTTAACAGAAGTGGCAAAAGGCAACTAGGAACCAGAACTCTCTTCTGGTATTCCTAGTTTCCATTAAGGATATTCTTAGAAAGCATGCTTTCTCTTAGCTGACTAACCAGTTTCTATATTCAGTCCTTTACAGTAACAAGAGAAATTAATAAGATATAACAATTTAAACTAATGTTGAACCTTTAGAAATAAATTTATCCAATGCAAAATTATTAGACTTCTTAGCAAGAATAAAAATAAAAAAGATTTTATAAAAGCAAAGATGTTTTTAAAAAGAAGTTAAAATAACATAACGGAAGATATCTGAGAGGAGATAAGAGATAGTTCATTGTGGAGGCAAAAATAATAACCATGGCCTGGGACTTAGACTTCTCTTAGTGTTAGGCTACAAAGTGGCAATAGTTTTTGATAACATTTCTATTGTAATAGAATAAATAAGGTCACAAATCTAGGCAGTTTTCACATACATTCGGGAGCACATTAGGTAGTGAGTTACAGCAAAGCTTGGAAGTATTAGCTATAAGCCTGAGGTGCTACCTGATAACATTATAGCTTTTCAGTTACTGAAAACTAGGCTCTGCTAAGTTAATACACTCCAGAAAAGTTTCTGCTGATAATCATATGTATATTAAATCAGATATAGAGATGGCAAAGGAATGGATAATAATAGTGCTAAAGATAGTCTGAGACAAATTTTAATTAGGCACTGGACCTGAAAAATTATAAACTTTCTACATTCTTTGAAGTTCAAATCAGTTAATCAGCCCTACAGAAGATTCAGTAAAAAAGAAGGGCTTCTTTCCAAGAATTTTCATTCACAATCCTGAACAAAGTTAGAAAGTATAAGGGCATATGTTTGAGCATTATGGAAGTCACCATGAATCAAGCTTGAACTTCCTTGTAAGGACAGTGTAGTTATTCATAGATGCTCTTTGCATATTTCCTTGAAATTTAGAAGCAAGTAATGGCCTATAATAACCAAGACATAGTTTAGAGGAAAAAAGCTTCAGGAGGTGGTGAACAGGTTAGCATATATTTATTATGTAAGAACACAGAAACTAATAATAACTCATTTCCTCCTCAATAAAGTAATATGACAAGTGATATAAAGGAAGTTTTGAAAAGTTAAATGTGTTATGAAACTCCAGCTAGCCTATTTGGTAGACTACAATTAGGGGAAGCTGAGGTGAAAATCAGCTGTCAGGTGTCAAAATGAGACGACCATAGAGCAATGAAACAATGCCTGAGTTCTTACCTGCATAAGCAAGGTTAATCTAATCATTACAAGCCTCAAGTTTGAATAGCAACCAGAGAAGTCCTCAAATAGTGATAAAAATAAACCTTAGTGGTTCACTTCCAGGAATCCCATAGCCTCGACAGTTATTGGGAACCCAGGTAAGTTATGTTTGCCCTCCTTTACTACCATCTCATTCCATCTCCATTCCTTTGGAATTTGCAGAAGATCCCAGTCATATATTATACCATGGTCCGTAGAGTCACTACAAGTTGTAAATACTCTGGTGCATTATCTATGTTCCTGCCTCCCATTCCCCATTCTGGTCTCCTGTAGTCCTGAAGTTGCAACTTGCCTCACCCCTCCTCTTAGGCCATCTCCTTTCCTTTGGGACTCATGAGTGACTGTAACATTGCTTCCTACAAAGGACCCCAGAAACACTACATGTGGTACAGACTTAGATAAAACAACTTCATTCTTCCTCACCCTAGCTGTCCACTCCAGTCATCCCTGTTATACCTGAGCCCCAGGCTTTGCGTAGATCCCTATCCTTTGTCAACAATCAGCCTAGTATATTTCCAATGAATTCTCTGAACCTGTCAGCCTTAAGACTCATCCAATTCCCAGACCTAGCCCAAGTTTCACACTTTCTGCAGACCCAATCTGATCAGTTTCAACTACATTATTTCCACCTCCATGCTTGACTAATCCCACATCCAATTTACCAGCAAAACCTGATCAATACTCCTTACCTTATCTCCCACCACCAAACTGGAAACTCCATGCCTGGAGCAGGTGACACAGTCTCTGCCTGAGCTTAGTTTGGTGAGTTCCACAAATATAAATGAGCCCACACACTCTTCAGCCTCCTGATTTTATATCCTATTTTCTTATATACAGGTTCAGTCTGGATATCCTCCCATACCATATACCATCTTTACCATATCCAACTCTAGATAACACATCTGCATGAGAATGCAGTCTAGTGTGTCTTTGAAACATCTCCTACAGCACCATGCCCAACCACCAGGCCTTTGTGTTGGCCTCACCTGAGGCAGCATAAACTCTTATAATCAGGTACACAGCAAAAAAAAGCACATAAACCCAGGTCTCACCATAAAAAAATATGAAAGGATAGTATACCCACTCCCCAATCCACCAGTCCTACAGAAATGTTTTCTCTTGAAAACTACCTAGATGAACCAGGATACAGAACTCAAAACAACAATGATAAACTTCATCAAAAAAAAAAAATGAAAGCCTTTAAAGAAGGTAAAAAGAAACAGTTTGATGAACTTAAAGAATATATCAATAAACCACTGGTGTTTAAGAAAACACAAATGTACAAATGAAGGAAATGATGAATAAAATGTACAATTTGAAAATTGAATTCAATAGAGTGACATAAATACTAAAGAGAACTCTAGCTGAAATGAATATGGAACTGAAATCTCATCAACCCAAGTAAAACGCAGAAAAAAACCTTACAAGTAGAATGGATCAAGTAGAAGGTAAAGTATCAGGACTTGAAGATAAAGTAGAGAAATTATACCAAACTTGAAAAGAATATTTAAAAATCATAATAGAACACACAGAAAATATGGGACACCATGAAATATCCAACAAATTAATTAGGGAAATACAAAACTGAAAGATTCCCAAATCAATGGTATAGACCAGATCTTCAACAAACTCATAGAAGAAAATATCAAACTAAGGAAAGAGACACCTATTCAGATTTTAAAAAAAAATCACAGAAAACACCAAATAGATAATATCAGAAAAGTAACTTTTCATGGTATAACATAGTAAAAAACACTAAAAATACAGAAGAGAGAGTATTGTAAACATCAAGAGAAAACAAATATAAGCCACATATAAAAGAAACCTGTTAGAATATTATCTGATTTCTCAATGGAAACTTTGAAAAGAGGAAGAGTCGAGAGTAATGCAACTCAAGCTCTAGAATTCCTTTACTTCCCACCTAGATTATTGTAAAGAGCAAAACTATCTGCCAGAGTTGAAGGAGAAATAAAAACTTTACATGTCACAAACATGGTTAAACAATTCCTGTTCATCAAACCAATCCTAATGAGAGTATTGGAAGAAATGTTTTGAACTGAAGGAAGGATTGAGCATGCCCAAGAAATTCTAAAAAAGAAAAGAAAAATTACAAAGCTATAATTACTGAAATAAAAAATTATGGGTAAGTACATAAACTTCAGAAAAATGTAATCAGCATACACCTTTCAGAAATAACTTCACATATTAGTGGTTTCAACTCTCTAATCAAAAGACAGAGTAGCAAAATGGATTCAAACAAAATCAATCGCACAAGAAAGTCAGTTTTATTGATAGGATTATATGAAAAGCTAAAGGAAGGAGGGAAATACTGTAAGTAAATAGGAATAGGAAATAAGCAGGTATTGATGTCCTATTATATAATAAAATAGACTTCAAACTGAAATGAATTGGAATAAATAAAGAAGGGCTCTTCATTCTGAACAAGTGAGCATACAATACTAAACATGTATGCACCAACTCTGACACATCCAATTTCATAAAACACATACTACCAGAATTGAAAACACAGATTAAATACTAACCAAATAATACTAAGTGACTTTAATACATTACTTTCTCCAGCATGATTCCTCTGGACATAAAGTAAACAGAGAAATATCAGAATGAAATGACATCAGACATAAAATGGATGTAACAGACACCAACATAATATTCTACACACTCAACTCAGCAGTTTATTGAAGTTTCTACAGAATATAAAACACCATGGAACACAAGACACACTTTAAAAAAAATCTAGAAATGTTGAAATAAACCCATGTCTTTATCTGACTATAATTCAATAAAATATAAAACAGACAGCAAACAAACAAATCGATGGTAGGTATAGGAACTCATGTAGATTAAACAACTCATTATTGAATGATGAAAAATCAATAAACATAAAAATATGTCTTGGAACCAAATGCAAATAAAAGCACAACATGATCAAAATTTCTGAGACACATTAAAAACAGTCCTAGAAGTCCTAACAGTTCTTTAGAGCACTAAGCTTCTATGCTAGAAAATTAGAAACACATTTTCTTTACCCATTCTTCAGTTGAGGGACATCTAGGTTCTTTCTAGTTTCTGATTATTATGAATAAAGCTGCAATGAACATAGTTGAGCAAGTGTCCTTATGGATGGATGGAGCATCCTTTGGGTATATGCCCAGGAGTGGTATATCTAGGTCTTGAGGGAGATCAGTCTCCAATTTTCTGAGAAACTTCCATAAATTTCCAAAGGGGCTGTACACTTTTGCCCCTCCCCCACCAGCAATGGTGGCATGTTCTTTCACCACATCCTCTCCAGCATGAGCTGTCACTTGTGTTTTTGATCTTAGCCATTCTGACGGGTGTAAGGTGGAATCTCAGAGTCATTTTGAATTGCGTTTTCCCCGATGGCTATAAACGTTCAAGTGCTTCTTGTCCATTTGAGATTCCACTGTTGAGAATTCTCTGTTTAGATCTGTACTTATTTGTTGATATCTATTTTCTTGAATTCATATATATATATATATACAAATGAACATGTATATGAACTTAATATATAATTATATATTAGAAAGTATTCATTTTTCAGATACGGAGTTGGTCAAAATATTTTCCCATTCTGTATGCTGCCATTTTGTCCTATTAACAATATCCTTTGCCTTACAGAAGCTTTTTAATTTCATGAGGTCCTCTTTTTTAATTGTCAGTCTTAGTGCCTGAACTATGTAGTACATTTACACAATGAAGTATTACTCAGGTGTTAAGAATAATAACATCATGAAATTTGCAGGAAAATGAATGGAACTAGAAAAAAATCATGCTGAGTGAGCTAACCCAGACCCAGCAAACAAACAGCATGTTCTCACTTTCAAGTGGCTATTAGCTTTAAAGTAAAGGATAATCATGCTACCAGAGACCCAGAGAGGCTAAGTAACAGGGAGAGTTCTAGGGGGAATGTGTGAATCTCCCTGGGAACAGGAATTAGAATAGATATCACGGGTGGTCTGGGGTAGATGGGAACAGGAATTGGAGAGATCACATTGGGAGAGGATGAAGAGATACAGTACTGGGAGAGACTACTGGAATTGCGGGGGAGGGGGACATTTCTAGGGCGAGGTAGAAACCTAGTGCAATGGAACCTCCCAGGAATCTGTGAGAGATTTAGCTAACACTCTTAGGAATAGATAATACATAGCCTGAACTGGCCATCTCCTGCTGCCAGGCAAGGCTTCAGTGGAGGGATTTGGACCCCCAAACCGCCCACAAAACCTTCAATCTAAAATTTGTCCTGCCTGCAAGGTGTGCTGGTGTAAAGTTGTGACTGAAATTGTGGGAATAACCAATGCCCAGAAAAAAAAGTAAATGAAATGATTCCTAATGATATTCTCCTATATTCATAATGAGAAATCTAGTATAATTGTCATCATAGAGGCTCCATCCAGCAACTAATAGAAACAGATGCAAAGACACACAGCCAAACAATAGGGGCAGAATCCTATGGAAGATGGGAGGAAGGACTGTAGGAGCCAGAGTGGTCAAGGATACTAAACACACACACACACACACACACACACACACACACACACACACACACACACACAGAGAGAGAGAGAGAGAGAGAGAGAGAGAGAGAGAGACAGAGACAGAGACAGAGACAGAGACAGAGAGACAGAGACAGAGAGAAAGAGACAGAGACAGAGAGAATCAACTAACCTAAGTTCATAGTGGCTCACAGAGATTTATCTGTCAATCAGGGAGCTTGAATAGGTCTGGTCTATGCCCTCTGCATATGTTATGGTTGTATAGTTTGGTATTCTTGTGGGACTCTGTAACAGTGGGAGCAGGGCCTATCTTGGATGCTTTTGCCTGCTTTCCGGACTTCTCTCCTACTGGGTTGCCTCATCTAGCCTTAAAATGAGGGTAGTGTGGGAGGCCTACCCATTTCTCTGTGGGAGGTCCAATACCACTTTTTTCCCCAGGGTACTCTTGAGGAGAGAGGAGTGACAAATATTTAGATAGAAGGATAGAGGAGGAGAGAAACAGATAGAAACACAGGATAGCCTCAGGAGGGCCTGGAACAATATCCACCAGCCCCTCCTGTATCTTCTGAAAGGACAAGAGGAATGCCAAGAGGTGGAACAAAAAAAAATCTCTCCCTAGCACAGCCTAGTACAGACCCTTCCAATCACATGGTAACCACACAGGTTGTCAAGCAATCCTCTAATGCAGCCCTGCTGGGTAAAGCAAGCTCAGATCTTACTAGGAAACCTTTGTGGGCCTCCAAAGGGAGGACAATTAATCTTATTACAACTTGATATGCAGTGTTCAGCTGATATCCTGGAAAGCCTGCCCTTTTCTGAGGAGAAATGGAGCATTGGGTGGGGAATGAGGGGACTGGGAGGAGAGGATTGAGGGGAAATTCAGGTAGGGATGTAATACATGAGAGACAATTAAAAAGGAATTAAAAAATAGAACAAATATGTTAATGATGCAACTGAACAATTTGGAACAAACAGAAATAATCCAAACCCAAATCCAGTAGATTGCAATAAATAATAAAAATCAAAGCAGGAATTAATAAAATAGAAATAAGAAAAACAAGATCAACAAACCCTTGATTCAACTAGCAAAAAGAATGAAGAAAAGATTCAAATTACATAATAAAGAATGATCAAGGTAAAACACAACAAATAGCAAATAAATTCAGAGTGCTATCAGGTAATACTGTCAATCTATACTGTAACAATTTGTAAAATCATAAAGAAATGGCAGAACATTTAGATTCAGCCAAATCACTAAAGTTAAACTGAAAACAGATCCACAATCTAAACACAGTCATAACAAATGAGGCATTTGAAACAGCAATACATTTTTTCCCAACTAAAAACAGCCTGAGCCCAGATGAAATCATAGCAGAATTCTACTAGACTTGTCACTAATTAGTAATCAAGAAAATAAATGCACTACAGAATTGCCTACAAGCAACCTGATGGAGGCATTTCTCAATTGAGGGATATCTCTAATGTGTCAATTTGACAAAAACAATCAAGACAATATACTTCTTAAATTTTTCAAAATATATAAATAGAAGGAAAATTCTTAAACATCTTCTATGGAGCAAGTATTATTCTAGCACCAGAACCTAGGGAAAATACAACAAAACAGAGAGAAAACTGTAAGTCAACAGCATTTCTTACCAACGCTGATTACTTTATTTATTTATTTTTTGGGGGGGGTGATGTTCGAGACAGAGTTTCTCTGTGTAGCTTTGTACCTTTTCTGGATTTCGCTCTCTAGACCAGGCTGCCCTCGAACTCACAAAGATCCATCTGCCTCTGCCTCCTGAGTGCTGGGATTAAAGGCATGAGCCACCATTTCCTGGCTTTTAGCTCCCCTTTTAATGTCTAGGAAATGTGGCGACTGGAATGTGTCTGTTCCTAAATGCTCACATGTTTGATCACTTGGTTCCCAGTAGGTGGTGCTGTTTGGGAAGTGGTGAAGCTCGATGTCAGGACTTCCTGGGAAATGCCAATTAAAAATACAATAAATATATCACATATAAATCTTACTAGAGATAGGAAGTATATTTTTCTGGAAAAAAAAAGGCAATGAGTGTGAGCTTTGAGAATTCACACTTCCTCCATCACCAAAAATAGTTTCAGTTGGATTTGCTCTTAAAAGAGGAGACCATGAAATACAATGTTCTAAACTTCAGAGCAAACCCGAATGATTTCTGTACATGTCACCAGAAATATTTTTCTGTCTTTCTAGCTTATCTCTAGGGTATTTAGGTTCACCACAAGGGTAGAGGACACCAATACTGGCAGAAATCTCATGATACACCTGCTCCACAGAAAATTGTGTAACATAAAATACAATAATGGCCAAAGATAGGCTGACATTTGTAAGCTCAAGTTCACAGAAAAATGCAGCACCTACAATAAATATTGTACAAAAAGGGACTGATTCTCAGTAGGTTGGAATGTTTGTTGCAGGTGCAAAATAGCCAAATAACCTTGGGCTATCTTTGTCACACTTAATAGCAGGTATATAACATCAGGCATGTATATGTGTACATATGTATGTGTGTGTATGTAATCAGGTGAATTCCTTTGGAATGCATGAATAGTACTCTACCTTCATCTTTCAGAAAATAGTTTATGTTTGTGCATGTCTCATATGGATATCTGGCACATATAACAACTGAAAATTAAATTAAAGTTTAATTAAATTAAAACAAAACTTCTCTGAAAGTTCACATGTATTTTCAGTCAATAAAATTTCCCAGTAAAGAAATGGCACTCACTGAAACAATTAAGACAGTAAGAGATAAATAAAAAGTGAATAAAATAGGAAATAAAAAGGATGACATGACTGGTCCTAGGTATGGTGGAGGTTTATTATAGATGTGAGGGCGAGCATAGAAACAGGCAGAGACACAGACATCTGAGAGAGTCCAGAGTGGGCATGCCATGTGAGGAGAGGAGGGAAGGGCAACAGCCAGGAAGCCAAGAGTCCAAAAAAACCAAAGAGGAGGAAAAAAGAAAAAGAAAGAAAATTAGGGTAGGTGGCAGGGTATGTCAGCCAGGAGGTATTGTAACAGGTAAGGATTGAGGGGTGCTGGGAGAACCTAGTAGTCAAGTGCCCCTTTTGATATGGGTTAATAGGCATCTCAGCAGTTTGTCCTGGGTTTGAGACTTAACAAAAAGAACAAAAATTAGTGGAAATGATTAAACTCTCTAAACCAAAAGTGATTAATAACAGAAGTGTCTCACATACAAATGAACTGGTAATTTTTGTCATCATAGGATTCTATATTTAATTTTATAAGGAACTTGTAGAATACGGAATTCAAATCGGCCAGTGTTTTTCTTATTGAAATATTGTTTTACACTAACAACATTTCCTTTCATATATATCCAATAATTATTAATTATCTGTGTCTGGGGAGTGATAATTTTGAGTATGTGATAATTTTATATTACATATTCATGTACATTGACTTATTCCATCATAATATAAGCTAGGTTAAAACATTAGGTTTTTACACATCATTAATAGTGAATAAACATCTTCCTTGAGCTTTTTGAGAGGCAGGGAAAGTCTATTTCCCACATTATGATAGGGAGATATACCATGCAGTTTGATATTAATAGTTCCCATATTTGACTTCCAGCATTCAATTATGATTGGAGGTATATAAGTGGACAGGACAGCATTACTGAGGGAAAGTTTGATAATAACTAATGAGAAATAAATTATTTCATATACTATGTGAAAATATTAATTCCTGATTGTAAATATTTCTTTTCAACAGTGGAGAGATCTTTCAATGTGTTGAATTTCATGATCATTTTATTTACAATATGATTTATAAGAACAAAAAAGGCTTTTTAATTTTGACTATTTATGAGTAATGTCAATTTTTATGCTCATAGTATTACTTCCACATTAAGGCTGTTTATTTTTTTAACATTAAGAGGAGTTTATGATTGTTTTATTTTACCTGAAAGAATCAATAGAGAAATATTTTCACACATATTTCAAGTTTAATGGCCTCCCGCATCTTCAGTCAAGAAAATGCCTCACAGACTTTTTCCTAGGTCAATATGATGGAGCTTTTATCTAAGTTGAGGTTTCCTCTTTAGAGATGACTCTGCTTTATATAAATTTAACAAAATCTAACCAGGACATGCACCAATGGGAATGTTTTGCCAATACTGTCAATTTTGTAGTTCACAAGGTTCACAGATTGAAAATCTCACAGGAAAACCTAGAACAACTGAGCTTCCTAAAATACAGTAATATCCACATTTTAAAAGAGTCTAAAAGAAATGATTGTATATATGAAAACAGTATCTCTACTGGACACCACAGGTTAACAAATTTAAAGCTGAGTGATATGAGTTGGACATTTTGCCCATAGTAAACTGGTTCTTTCCATAATGATTAAGACATGCCTAAAGGCCAACCCAATGAAAAGGTGTCGTTTCATTGACACTCCTCTATTTCCAGATATTTCTGGATTGTGTCAAGTTGACAGTTAAAACTGTCTATCTATCTATCTATCTATCTATCTATCTATCTATCTATCTATCTATCTATTGTCTTTCCCACCTATCATGCATCTATTATTTATCTATCTAAATACACACATATGATTAAATGCATAAGCATAACCTTCTGAGTCCATTCAGTGTTGCTCATGTTCTATTTTTAAGGTTTGCCCCCTTTTCTTGGATAAACAGATATGGGGCTAATTTATGAGAGTGAGTAATTATCTCTCTCCCATCAAACAGTAATTGAATGACAACTAAGGTGGAGTCTTATGTTCTTTATGTAGATTGACAGAATACCAAAATGCATTCTAAATGTTTATGTTCAAAATAGTTGAAAATGCTGTCAGTCTCATGTTCACTATAATGAAAATGAGTGACAGATGAGTGATGAAGCCAATATCTGCACTGACATGTCACAGAGAGCTGACTTTATGAAGGCAGCCATGTTGTTGAGATTTCATGTGTGCAGCTTCTCTGTAATAAGTAGAAGATGTAAACTCAAAGAAGATGACCTAATCCTATGTCTCCTATGTTCTTCCTGTTCTCTTTTCTGAATGATTTCCTGAGTCATGATGTAGAGATTATCTGATAGAGGTATTAGTTGGGATGGATATCCAATGGTCAGTTGCATTTTGCATTTAGTCACATGCACATACACACATATATGTATGTGTGTGAGAGAAACAATGATTAAAATGGGAGACATAATGAATTTGACAGGGAGAGGGGAGACAGAGGCATTGTTGGAGTTGCAGTAGGGAGGGGATTATGTAAATACACTAATTCCAAAATTATTATTGAATAGATCATAAGTCTAATTAGAGAGCTGTTGGTTGCCCCCAAAATATAAGTAACATTATTGTACTTTGGAAACATCTTGTCATTCTGGTCATTGTGGTGACTCATTGGCTTTACAGCTAGGTAATACTATTGATTGTTTCGCTCCCTTGGGTACTTGAATAACACCTTAAGATACTATGGGAGCTGGTCCTCAAGGAAGAAGCTTCAAGGTCACTTCTAGCTCAGTGCCTCTAAGTGTCATATGCAAAGTTTTTCAACAAGAGTCTCACCTTCAAGTTCAGGGTGACAACCAATAGCAATATCAATTTATCAACAGCTAATATTGCTAAAGAGTGTGTAGGATTCCCCTAACCAATGACTTGAAGGGCAATGTCTCATGTTTGTCACTAGAGTTTGTTTTAGATAGTCTATGACTGTTTAGGAGAAATAATATCACCATAACTTAATACTCATCTTACTAGTAAATAATCAAATGTCAAATTCAGTACTTTCTATCTAATAAGGATATAGGGAGAAGACATATATCACATGACACACTACTGGTTTGTCACTTTCCTCAAAAATATTATATTATAACAAGGACCATCAACATTTCACGTTCTTTCCAATAACAGGCCTGCTATGAGCTTCAGCAGACGAAAGGGAATGAGAAGAATGAGCACCACTAGGATGAACCAACTACTATGAGTTTCTATATTCAGTGTGGTTTTTGTTGAGTGGAGAGTATGGGTATCTCACTGCCAAAGGTACCCAACAGTTGCTTTTAATTATCAGTACACATGTAAGTCATCTGAGATATTTGTCAAATGTGTTTTCTACACCTACCCAAGTGACTATGTTATTTCTGTTAATAATATTTACAGTGTGTGTGTGTGTGTGTGTGTGTGTGTGTGTGTGTGTGTGTGCTAAATTGATCAGCTTGCCAGTGTTGAAATAGCTTTTCTCTCATCTCCCATTGGATTAAGCTATCTTAATTATGAAGCATGATTTTAACATGTTTTATTGACTTTGGTTTGCAAGTATTTCATTGAGAGTTTTTCCTACTATGTTTATCAATGAAATTGGCCTGTATCTGGTTTGACTTTGTATCTGGTTTTACCTTCAGGATAATACCAACATCATAGGCTGAGTTTGGAAGTGAACCTTCCTTCCCATTTTGTGGAATGTTCTGAGAAGAGTTGGGAGTAGATCTTCCTTCAAAGTTCAATGGAATTCAGCAGTGACCACATATGGTCCTGGGACTTTCTTTGTATTAAGACTATAAATTATGAGTTTAATTGCAATGCTTGTAACAAATCTGTTCAGATGACTTGTATTTTTCTCTTTAAATTCCATAAATCACATGCATTGAGAAATCTGCATTTCTCCAAGGTTCCATCTTTTTGGAATATGAAACTTTCAGATAGTGTTTGGTGTATCCTCTTGTCTTCTGCTACAAAACATATGTGTTGAGTCATTTGTACTTTTACTAGAAAGGTCTCAATTACTGTTTAATCTGATAAGCCTACAGATTATGAGACTTTCTCATACATTCAATTAGGTCAGCCCTCAAAGGATGACACTGATTAGGGTGCAATAATTACTCACAATTTCCATGTCATCTTTTCTCTTCATATTTCAGGGGATTTGCTCTCTATCAATACAGCTAATGTTAGAAAACAAAAGAGAATTGAATATGAAACTCCTAGTGCTGTTTCTGTTCCTTTGAATGTCATGACTGTTAAAAGATTTTACATAAGCTTTTTGAGAAGTATGAAAACATATATCAAAAAGACAGAACAAAATCTATTCCAAAGATAAAAGACATTCTAATGAACATTGGGTAAGTACATGGCAGACTGGGAAAAATATAAGCAATCACACACATTGGAATCTGGTCTATATGTTTACTAACAAGAAAACATGCATCAAAAAGTACTGAATAAACAAGAGGAAGTAGCACACACATTTGTAGAACTGAGTACCCACATAAGTACAGATCTCAAACAAAAACTCAAATTACACATGAAAAAGAAGACAATTCAACAAATGCCAATGTAATGGTTGAGTGAGAATGGTCCCCATAGGCTGATCTATGTGATTGCTTAATCAGCAGGGACTGGAACTTTTTGCTAGAATTATAAATAATAGGTATTTTTTTGTTTGCTGTTTTTTTTTTTTTTTTTTTTTTTCTGAAGAACTGGGCATGGGCTTTGAGGATTTCAAAAGCCCAAATCTGGCCCAGTGTTTATTTTTTCTCTCTCTCTGTCTCTCTCTCTGTCTCTCTCTCTGTCTCTCTCTCTGTCTCTGTCTTTCTCTCTCTCTCTCTCTCTGTCTCAGTCTCTGTCTCCTCTCTCTCTCTCTTTCTCTCTCTTCCCTTCCTCCTTCCTTCACCTCTCTTTCTTTCTCTGCCCATTAATTAGGATGTAGTTCTCAACTACTGCTCAAGTAACATACCTGTGCCGTGCTCCTCAACTTCTGAAACTGTAAGCAAAACCCCAATTAAATGCTTTTTCTTGTAACAGTTACCTTGTTCATGGTGTTTCTTCATAGCAATAGAACAGGTGACTAAGATAGTCAAAAAGGTAATTAAGAACCGGTTTGATAATCTTACTCTCATAAATGGAGGAATCTATGAGGAATTTGCAAATTTCTACTGTTAGCAATGTCTTTTTTTTTTTTCATTTTAGGGAAGGGCTGATTAAAAATACTTTTTAAGATTCCGTATAGGTATTTAGTGTTTCATGTTCATATCCACCTACCCTTCTCCATTTAGCGCCGCCCCCCACCTCGATATCTTCCATCTTCCTTTCAACTCATGATTTTTATTTTTCTCACCCATTAAATCAAATTAGTGATTTTCCCTTATGTGTACAGGGTGGATGATGCTGGGGGGACATTCATTCACCTGTCATAGGCAGCCTATAGGAATGGCTGTTGCCCTCCAGGAAAAGTTACCTTTGACCCTCCCTTAGAAAACTTGAACTGCAGCTGTGTCATAATATTAATACTAATCTCCTTGGTAAACATCACCATGGAAACATGAATCCAAGTTTGCCAACCAGAGCACAGGAGTGTAAACAATGTAGCCTCTGGATTGTTATACTAGTCAGGGCTTCTGAGCAGGAGGGATGGCAAGAAGATTATGTTTTCAGCTGTTGCTCTCAGTCTGATTTAGGCAGATGTGGGTTTGTCATTCACATTACACCTGAAAAGGGAGTGTACTAAGCTGATGTGGTGGGACATACTGCACATGATGTGGTGGGAAATCCTGTATTTCTGTTTATGTTGATTTCTCTGAATTAAGTGCAGAAACACATTTTTTTTCCCCAATTGAACTTTCATTTTAATCAAATCTACAAAGCATTTACTGGGATGACATAAATCTGACAAAGCCACAGACTTCTATCAAGCAGGATCAGTGTAGTATAAAAAGTAAGCAAAGGAACTCAATAGCCTTCTATCAGCCTTATCAGCGGCCACGTTCCTGGGGAAGGACCTACATATGTAATTTCTTGCCAAAAACCAGGATGCTACACTTCTGAAGACCCTTTGTAAGAAACAGTGTGCCTGTGTCACTCAGCAAAGACCTTTACTGAGGGAACTGTGGGTTAATGCATTCCTTTTTTGGATTTTAAGGAGACTGCAATAGAAATATATTCAAGATATCCTCAAATATCCAACCATGTTCTAACTTACATTTTAAACCAAAGTTGTTGTTTTGCAGCTAGAGTTTTCCTGCTTGGCCCACAGTCAGGACAAATCTCTCTCACCTGCCAGGCCCATAGACGCTCAGATCCAACCAAGTAAACACACAGAGACTTATATTACTTATAAACTGTATGACTGTGGCAGGCTTCTTGTTATCTAGTTCTTCTATCTTAAATTAACCCATTTCTGTTAGTCTATAAGTTGCCACGTGGCTTGTGGCTTACCAGTACCTTTCATCTCCCTTGTCATGGCTGGCCGTGTCTCTCTCCCATAGCCTTCACTTCCCAGAATTCTCTTCTCTCTTGTCCCGCCTATACTTCTTGCCTGGCCACTGGCCAAACAGCATTTTATTTATACAGAGTGATATCCACAGCACTCCCCCCCCCCGACTTTTTTTTAACATAGTATTAATGTACAGGTCTTTATGCTAAAACACAACAATGTTCCCTTTGTGCTATAGCCTTACAAATAAACATAATATATGTATAGATGTGAAAGCTCAGATTCTGCATCAAGCATTATTCAGTCTTGCCTTTTGATATAAACATGAATAAAGGCATATTTGCAAAGCGTTCACTTAATCGTTTAGATGAAATGTAGAAGGGATATGCATTCAGCAAAGGAGACTCTGCATCTTTAGCAGTGTCCCTGGCTGAAGTCTTGAGCTGCCACTCGTCCTCACAGAAACATATTTTATAAACAATAATATACTCATATGACCATGTTTTCTCAATAATAACCCCATTTCACCTATTTTTTCCTTCAAATTGGATTCAAGCTATGAAAAGAATTAACAAGTCAGAATGAGAGACTGGGATTTTCAAAGTCCAAAAGGGCACCGACTTGCCTGTTTTCAAAATGTCAATCTGGGACCTTATTTCCTATTGTCTGTTTTAGGGAGCAGAGCCATGCATTGCACATGAACAACACATTTTTCATTCTCTATTGGCCAAACTAGACACAGTGATTGGAGCTGGTGGTGCTGACAAAAAGAAAAGAGACATTGCCTTCACTTTTTTTTTTTTCCTTGAAGGATTTGCTCCTTTCAGACAATGTAAGTGAAGAGAAGGAAAACAGTCTCCTTTAATTATTATTGTATATAAATATGTATTTTTGTCTAAATGCACAAAAGTGACCTACTGAGTCCATTTAGCATTGCCAGTGTGTATATGATTTCAGGGCTAACCACGTGGTATAGGATAACAAATGAGAGGTCTTATCCCTGAGGAAGACAATTCGCCTGTTCTCAGTACTCTCTATTTGCCCTATTTCTTTGTGGATTAAAATATTATTTTAAATCACCACCACTCAGAAAATTTGAAATATCAGTGCGTGTCATTAACCCCAACAGTGAATGACAGAGAAATGGAAATGAAGCTTGTATTCATAACAATAGGTGGGGACCGGCTTTGTGAAATGTCCCCCACCCCCACTCCTCATTGCTCCACCCTACCCCCCATCCTCCCGTCCTTCTTCAAGTGACCATGTCTAAAGCTTTTGGACTGCAGCCACAATTCTGTGTGCCTTAGAACAACTCACACTCACAGAATTCTCTGGTATATGAGGGTTTATAAACATGAAAAAAATATTTACTATTCTAATTAGAGAGAAACAAAGGGTCTGGACTTGGATGGGAGGGGAAGTGGAGAGAACTTAGAAATAATCTTAATCATAATATATTAAAAATTATTTGTAATAAAAACGTATTGATAAAATTCTCAGAATGTTCTCACAGCACTGAGCATGCCTCCACAAACAGCATCATGTGTGTGATGATGTCATCCTGACTCGTGTGTGTGTGTGTGTGTGTGTGTGTGTGTGTGTGTGTGTGTGCATTAAACTTAGCATATCCTTTGCATGGATATACATGTATTTTTAAGTGTGCAAAGGAGTGTTTCCTCCATCACCCTGCACCTTATCTTTGAGACAGAGTCTCTGAGCTCCTGACTGATAGGTGGTCTCTGAGCTATCATCCTGATTAGAAACATGGTCTGTGCCTTTCTCCATTTAGTGCTGGCTTTGACAATAAACAACTGACACTTACAGCCTGTTTTGTTAGTGGTAATAACTGTTTTTACTTCTTTTATTTTTGATATTAAAAATGTATTATTTTTCCTCCCTCCAAACCCTACCATATACCCCTTTTTCCATTAATTATATATTCATGAGTGAATTTTTGAAACAATTCTACTATGGAGTATAATAAAACCAATATTTCAATAAATAATGTTGAAAGCATATATACGTGTGTGTGTGTGTGTGTGTGTGTGTGTGTGTGTATTTGATTGCATTTTGTGAAACAATTCTACCATGATTTGTAAGAAAACCAATTCAGACTTGTACATATGAAAAGCCTCCATCTCAGGGGCACTGTATGCTCTGTACATTGTGAGTCCTTTTAAAATATTTTTAGAGATCTTCTGAAGTATATTATACAGAAAAACTTGAAATACCATGAATTTCACATTCCTTCTTCTGATTTCCTTAGGAGCTGTATATATGTCAAAATTTGAAATTCACAAATTATTCCCATTCATAACAGGGTGATTAAAATGAACACAATTTTGGTTCCTGGTAGAATACACACCATGATTCACATTGGGTACTTCATAGAAAACATTTGTGAAATCAATGCATTTAACCATATATGAAGGCAGTAATGATTTCCAGTAACAGAAAGCTGTGCAGAAATTCCTGAGCAACAACATGAATACTTTATATTTACACAATGGGATTGACTTCAATATTTGATTCCAGTGATTCAAGAATAATGATTATTAGGGCACACATCTGTGAGGTGTGAAAAAAATGAGAAAAACTAAAAATATTATTGGATCACCTTCATATTTTTTTGTAAATATTTGACATTGCTGAGACGAGAATCAAGAATTATCATTATTTGATCTAATTTCAAGTCAATTTTGTCTGGTTTATAGATACTTTCAAGATTTTCACTAGGGATTTTTATAATGGCATATCTGCTTCCTATATTCTTCACACATTTCTTCAATGATATTTGTTCCTGTTTCTGCATTTCATAGAGGAAAATTCAGAAGAAATGTTCATTATAATCACACCTGAAGTCTGAATTAATCAAACTTTGTTGTCATTTGGTATATCCTACCTTGTCCTACCCTCCCTACCAGAATGTTGATGCCTGTCAGGAAAACAAAACAAAACAAAACAAAACAAAACAAAAAAAAAAACAAAAAAAAAAAAACAAAAAAAACCTGAAATTAGTTCAAATGTTCTTTTGGGGGATAAATAAATTTCCATCCTAATATATCTAATATGCATATTTGTAGATGTAACCATCTTGTTAAATAACAAACACAGAGCCAATTGCAGAGTTAAAAGCCAAGAGGTCAGAGCAATAGCTGAGAGCTGAAAACCTTACCCTTCACTGCTGCTGCTGTCTTTCCTCTCCGCAAGAGAGCTAATTCTGTGTGTTTTTCCTCTTTTATAGACTTTCTGTTCTGCCTTCTCATTGGTTGTAAACCCAACCACATGATCTCCTCCTCACTGCCTGTCTGTACAGACCTCCAGGTCTTCTATGGTTGGTATTGAGATTAAAGGTGAGTGTCGCCATGCTGGCTGTATCCTTGAACACAGAGAGATCCACCTAGCTCTGCCTCCCAAGTGCTGGGATTAAAGGCATATACCACCACTACCCACCTTCTGCTAGGGCTTGCTCTGACCCCAAGGCAGCTTTATTAATATAAAAATAAAATCACATTTCAGTACAAATAAAATATCACCATATTTCCCCTTTTCTACTTTAATAAAATGAAAAGAAAAGGAAAAAGTTATAAGTAATATGAGAAAAACTATACACAAAAGTACAAATATATACCATATATACAAACAATAAATACCTAAACAATGTCTAGTCCATTTCCATCTGACAAATTCAGAGAAAATAATTCCATAATCTATCCTATTTTGGTAAGTCCAAAATGTACCTGATTCACTTTCTATCCTAACTTATATTACTAACAGAACTGTCTTATAACGTCTTTCAAATTTATACACTTGTACTTCTTAGTGAGCTTCTTTTCGGAAATTCTTAACAAGGAAAACTATAACTAACTGATCTTCAACTCCCTCACAGACCCAAGAAAGAAATAATACTACCTAATAAAAAATAAAAACAGGAAGTGCATGCAAGCAGCTTCAAACAAAAAAAGTGAGTTGACAGAAGCAGCCAGCTGCTTGGACAGTCACCTGAGGTGTTGGGGCATCATCTTCAGCCTATAGGCTTAGCATATCTGATAGACTCATTTGTGAACTAGGATGTATACAAGGTCAACAGTTTGACCTCACATTTGGTGAGAGCAGTCTATGTACTAGAAACACCTGAATTCCACTAGTGTCATGTCATGATTCAGGATTTTAAATTCTGGAAATTGTTGATATATATATATATTTAATTCAGCTGTCCATTCTTCTTGGCTGTGTATATGTGGCTTCATCTCAGCATCCTGTTCTTCTCCACATCCCTCTATTAAATGCTAGTCTACTATTGAGAGGGGTGAGCGTAGTTACTCTTCAAGAATAACTCTTTCATGTGCTATTCCATTGCATATCAGAAGCCATTGGCCCACTGCCTGTTCAGCTGCCTTCAAAGAAAAGGGCACAGTACCTTTTACAGATTGCAAAGGCCACTCACTTCAGGGATGGAGCCATATTGTCCTGGCTTCAGAAGATGCCTTTTGTTAAAGCCACAACCATACTTGTTTTGGCAAGAATCAGTAGTCCTTTGTTTCATGTCCTGTCTGTCTTGTTTGTCAGCAGTTAATTCAAGGATATTTTGTTGTCCAGTGGCTAACTTTGGCCACGATGAAAGTTAACTCCATATGTAGTTGCTTCAATGCCCATAATTTCTCTGAAGCAGATTGGTACTTCCAGGAGCTCACATGTCTCATAGTCATAACAAAAAAAAAATTCTAAGTTATTAAAACATTTTAAATGCTATATTCTGTAGATCTCTGAAGGGTTTGAAGATGACGTGTCTATATAAAATATACATGTTCAATCTTGAAAACACATCTAATATGACTACAAGTTTGATTGTAATGTCTAACTACTAACTTTCATTTCTATATATGCTAATAGTTGGTAATAATAACATTCAAGGATCAGCAAATTGCATTACATTGTTAAATGAATGGTATAAGTACAATATCTTGAGCAAGATTAGAAATATATGTATGGCATATTCTAACAATCTCAATATATATATTGTATATAATATAAAAAACCCAATCTGTAGTTAGAGTTTTCCTGCCTGGCCCAGTCAGGACAAATCTCTCTTACCCGCCAGTCCCACACTCACTCAGACCAAACCAAGAAAGCACACAGAAACTTACATTGTTTACAAACTGTATGGCCGTGGCAGGCTTCCTGTTATCTACTTCTTCTCTCTTAAATTAACCCATTTCTGTTAGTCTATACTTTGCCACATGGCTTGTGGCTTACCGGTGTCTTTACATGTTGCTTTTCATGGCGGCGGCTGGCAGTGTCTCTCTCAGCCTTCTACTTCCCAGAATTCTCTTCTCTCTTGTCCTGCCTATACTTCCTGCCTGGCCACTGGCCAATCAGAACTTTATTTACATAGAAGTAAATCGGTGCTGCCAGTAGCAGACATGTCTCATTGTCCAGAAAGTCTAAATTTTAAAAGTATTTTAAATGCCATATTTTGTAGGTCTTTAAAGTATTTGAAGATTACCTATCTATCTGAAATATCTCTATGTGTATCTAGAAGACTTAACTAACATGGCTATGAGTATGATTATCATAGATAACTAATTATTAATCTATTTTAATTATCCATTTCAATTTAAAATGAGCTATACAAACATAATACCTTAAACACGACTATCATATCTATATCATATCCCCTTTTTATCGTTAGAAAGAGATTGCATTTATAATCAACCCAATTTAAATAAAAATATTGGTTTTTTTCTGTCCCACACCAGAGGGCTCTTTTGATTTGGGACATAAGAATCTCTTAACCTTTACTTTTAACAATACGTCTGGGTTTAAAGAAGGAGTGAGCCAATTTCATCTCCAAAGCCAGCTTGATAATTTTGGGAATGTGGGCGTAGTTTTTTTTACTACTTTCTGCTGGAGGGGGGCGCTGTATCTTAGGGGGACAGAAAGAAAATTTTAGGATTATTGAGTAGTCCATTAGGGTGAACCTCTGAGCCAGTTGTCTTGAAACCATTCTGGATGTCGGATCATCTGGGCCATGGTGTCATCGGAGACCTTTCAGGTGGTCTTGGCTGATCAAACCTGATATATCTTAATCTGGAACAAATCTATAGTCTCTGGCTTTCTGTGGAAACAAAAGCAGAGACTCCTTTCCAAAGCAACATATCCTTATATCCAAATTTTAAAGTCAAGGTACCTTTAAAATTTACATTTTTGTTTAACTCAACAGCTTTTATGATCAAATCTTTTTTTTTGTGGTTAAAAATCGCAAAGACAAGACAAACCAGATTCTCTGTGTAATATCCATCTTTGTAAGACTGAAATGTCACTGTGGCTGCTGGTTCCACCCACCTCAGTTCCCCAACATGGCGGTGGTACAGTTTACCGCCAGCTCTGGGTCTGGAGCCATGTGTACCATCATCTATCAGAAGCAGTTCTATCAAAGCAGTGCATAGCCCAGAAACTTTTTTTTTTTTTTTAAACTAGCAAAGGCTAAATTTACCATGCAGCAGAGTAAAGTGTCGCTTGTAGACTCCTCATTCCCACCACACTGCAGGTCAGACACATATGCCAGAAACCCGCCATAGTAGCTCAAACCAGCAGGCTGCCACTAACTTGAGAGACACAACTAGGAAGCTGATTTAGCTCTGTTTTAGAATCTTCTTTTTTAGGTTTTAGGTGGAAACTCTTGCCCCATGTTGGGCGCCATTTGTAGTTAGAGTTTTCCTGCCTGGCCCAGTCAGGACAAATCTCTCTTACCCGCCAGTCCCACACTCACTCAGACCAAACCAAGAAAGCACACAGAAACATACATTGTTTACAAACTGTATGGCCGTGGCAGGCTTCCTGTTATCTACTTCTTCTCTCTTAAATTAACCCATTTCTGTTAGTCTATACTTTGCCACATGGCTTGTGGCTTACCGGTGTCTTTACATGTTGCTTTTCATGGCGGCTGCTGGCAGTGTCTCTCTCAGCCTTCTACTTCCCAGAATTCTCTTCTCTCTTGTCCTGCCTATACTTCCTGCCTGGCCACTGGCCAATCAGAACTTTATTTACATAGAGCGATATCCACAGCACCAATCCAATGTAAAATATTTAAAACTAGTAATTGTCTTTTTCTTTTCTCTCTCTTTTTTTAAACAAGTACCTTAAATCTAATCTCCTTTGCCTAGCCCTTTTGCTAACCCTTAACAACAAATTGTAACCAACCCTCCTAAACAATGAAAAGTATCCCAGACCAAAAACCCATTAAAAGACTAAAAATCCACCCGCCCTACACCACATCTTTGGGAATGTGGGCGTCATATTCTTAAAATTGCTTTCTGCTGGGTATGGGAGAAGGTATCTTTATTCTGAAAAGAAAAAAAAATCGGGTTAATTGTCAAATTCTAGGAAAGGTAGCTATATCCTTTGTTGTCCAGTTTGAGCATAATGCCAAAGTTTAGGGTTTATCTCAAGTCCTTATTCAAGTAGTCTTTGAAACTGGATCATCTCAGCTAGCCCTCTCAAAATTGCTCTGAGCACTTTGTAGTCCAAAGCCTTTCTGTAGATGATGTTTGTCAGCTTAGTGATATTATTATTGTCAACGTGGAATTGTCATTGTGGGGCCCCATCTTCTTCCTGGAGATTTCAGTTGATGTTAGGCCTGTCCGTGATTTCCTGCAGAAAACTGAAAAGAGACTTGAACACAAAGACATGTATAGGCAGCTAATTGAAGCCTTTTCTCTAGAATTAGTTAATACTCTATATGACCATTATTATCTTAATGAAGTTTAAAATGGATATATATAGTAAATTTTGATATAAAATTCATACCTTAAGGAAAGTTTAAAGAATCAGAATAGAATCAAAGAATTGAGATTAGTAATATAATAGTCCCTTAATTAATTTGTTTTTTCTCCTGTCCCATATCAGAAGATGTCTCTTTCTTCTGGTGTGATACAGGGAGTTTGCATTTTCCTTTTAACAACATGCTTGAGTTTAAAGAAGGAGAGAGCATTCTCCAACTCCAAAGTCAGCTTTAAATTTTAATTGAACTGGGACTACAAGAAGGCCAATAGTGTTAATTTTGTTAGAGAAGAGCAGAAACAAACATTTACAAAGATTTATGAAATTTTGTAGATGATATACCATTAGGCCATTTTACTTTTTTTCCTGGGACAGATGATTTGTCATTTTTTTTTCAGTTGTCTCATTTGTCCAGTGTTCTTCAGATTCCTTAGCCTTCATTCTCCTAAAAGACAAAAACTAAAATCCTTCCCCAAGACTAATTTTGGGGAGGTTCCCTTTCAGTAAATTATATCTGATTAAATGAAAAGGCGTGTATTAATGGTATAAATTAGTTTAAATTGGATGGTCATGTTGGTTGATGAACTGTTACCTCCTCTAATTAATAGACACTACCTAGGTCAGGTGGACATTAAGTAATAGCTTTACACAGTTTAGCTTGGACCCTCCCTTTTAAATACCAGGACTACTAGGGCATGGGACGGAGAAGACAAAAGAGAATGGAAGCACTAGATGGGTAAGAACTTGAGAGGAACAAACAGAGATGGGGAAGAACTAGATTGAATGACTAGAAGAGAGTACTAGAGGAATGAGATGGAAGATGTGGAAGAGACAGATGGGGAAGTACTAGCTGTGTAAGAACAAGCTAAAAATGCCCTAGGTGAGGCAGAATTAAGGCAAGAGAATTAAGATGGAACTTAGAGGGATCAGTAGATAAGTATAGAGAGAAATCAGTCAAGAAAGGAACTAGGCACAGGAACAGAACTGAAGCTGTGTATATAGGACGTTATGCCAGAGGAATTAAAGCCAATGGTCTATAGAGCTGGGTGTGCTGAGATTCTATTTCCTGAAAATAGTCCTTGACATTAGTAGTTCTCTCTCCTGAGTCCCTGGGATGTATAATATTGAGGCTGGTCCCTCAAATACTATACAAGAGGTTCTGTAAAGAGTTTGCTTTGAGTTGTAAGATTGGGAGGATTGTGACTGTGTATACCAATATTTATGTTAACCTGTTAATGGTAATGATGAGGTTAAGGGATTCTTTAAGTTTGCAATTGCATTAAGTTTTTGGTTTAGAAAGGGCATGAGACAGCTAAGACTGCTGTAGTCACCTTGTGTAGTTAGAGTTTTCCTGCCTGGCCCAGTCAGGACAAATCTCTCTTACCCGCCAGTCCCACAATCGCTCAGACCCAACCAAGAAAGCACACAGAGACTTTGTTTAGAAACTGTATGGCTGTGGCAGGCTTCTTGTTATCTACTTCTTCTATCTTAAATTAACCCATTTCTGTTAGTCTATACTTTGCCACATGGCTCGTGGCTTACCAGTGTCTTTACATGTTGTTTCTCATGGCGGCAGCTGGCGGTGTCTCTCTCCAGCCTTCTACTTCCCAGAATTCTCTTCTCTCTTGTCCTGCCTATACTTCCTGCCTGGCCACTGGCCAATCAGAACTTTATTTACACAGAGCGATATCCACAGCAACCTTGGACCTAATTCAAAAAAGACATGCCATCTATATCATCCTCTACTGCTATACTAGGAGGTGTAACAGCTATGGAGATTGCTGTAAGCTATTAATAATAAGTTATATTTTTATATATTAAGAAAGGGGGACTGGTGGGAGCCCGTTTTTGGGTTCCTCTTGGCTTTACCCAGCAGGTCTGCATGCAGGATGATTAGGACCTCAGGCCTGAGTACAGGTGTCTAAAATGGCCTGCACTTGGCTGTGCTGGGGGAGGAGGTCTTTTGCTCTACCCCTTGGGGTCTCCATAAATAGCCTGGGGCAGAGATAGTCTGGGCCCATTGGAAAAGGTTCCAGACCCTCTGGAGGCTATCCTTTATTTTCTATCTGTTTATCTCCGCAATCTAAATCCTTCTATCTAATATTTCCTGCTGCTCACACTCAAGAAAACTCAGGGGAGCTGTAGAGTTGGTGGGTAAATACCCTACAGTACTTGGAATATTCACATTTTGTAAGAGTGAACTAATTGATTAAATTCTTCTGTTTCATAATAAAGTTGAGAGCTTCTGTATGTGGACTCTTATCTTAAATAGGTTAAAAAAATACACATATCTGATTCACACATGGTGATGATGAATTGCTTCAAAATTATGAGATCATTGCATCCCCATGTCCTGGGCTGAATGAAAACTGAGAAGACAGCTGAATGTCACAGCCATTTCCCTATTTTCCTTATTGTACATAACTATGAATGTAATGTGGCCCACTTACTGAGTAGCCTATCTCCACATGTCCTAGTTTCCCTTCTATTGCTGTGATGAAGACCATGATCAAAAGCAAGTTGGGGAGGAAAGTGTTTACTGTATCTTATACTTTACATTTTGTCACTGAGGGAAGACAAAATTAGAACCTGGAGTCAGGAGCCAATGCAAAAGCCATGGAGGAATGCTGCTTACTGGCTTCTACCACATAAATTGGTCAGACTGCTTTTTTATAGTACCAAGACAACCTGTTCAGGGGTAGCAACACCCAAAATAGGCTGAACCCTCTGCCATCAAAAATCAGTTAAAAAAAAAAACAAGTGCTGCAGGCTTGCCCACAGACCAATCTGACAAAGACATTTTCTCAATGAGGCTCCTTCTTCCCAGATGATGTTATCTTGTGTCACGTTGACTGAAAACTATCCAGAGCATCATGGTTTCCTCATGTGATAGAATGTGTGCCCCACAGTTAGAAAAAATAAATTTAATTTCCTTCTTATGTTCCATTTGTCAGGATATTATATCAGAAAAACCTATACAAAAGGGAATATTACCAGTGCTAAGCCAAAATTGTGAGATATAAATTGTAGCAAATATGTGGCATGTTTCTAATGACCCAAAAGGTATCCTCAAGGAAAGAAGGTATCTATGGATAACAGTTAAGACATAGACAATTAAAAGAATAAATAATATCAATGAGATCATTAGGGTTGCATTGTATTGTGGTATTGTGTTCCCCCCCAAATATTGTGTGTTCCCCGAAATAAACTTATCTGGGGTCAGAGAACAGCCAGCCACTAGATACAGAGCTACAAATGGTGGCTAGAAAATGGGAAGAGTAAGCCATAGCAGAGGTTGGGCAGTGGTGATACACGCCTTTAATCCCAGCACTTGGGAGGCAGAGCTAGCCGGATCTCTGTGTGTTCAAGCCATTTTAGAAACAGCTAGGCATGGTGACATACACCTTTAATCACAGGGAGTGACACAGAAGTAGAAAGATATATAAGGCGTGAAAACCAGGCACCAGAGTTGGTTAGGCATTTAGTTAGTTAAGCATTTGGCTGGTTAAGCATTTTGCCTGGTTAAACATTTTGCCTGGTTAAGCTTTAAGGCTTTGGAGCAACACAGTTCAGCTGAGACCCATTTGGATGAGGACTCAGAAGCTTGCAGTCTGAAGAAACAAGACCAGCTGTGGAACTGGTCAGATGAGGTAGCTGTGGCTTGTTCTGCTTCTCTGACCTTCCAGCATTTACCCCAGTAACTGGCCTCAGGTTTGAGTTTCATTAATAAGAACACTTAAGAATCATGCTACATTGTATCTCTAATGGATTTCAATAAGAGATTAAATAAAAAATACATTTTAATAAGTTGAAAACTCTGAATTTTCCAGAGCCATTGTGTTTCAGATGAATGTTTGTGTGGTGTATAGTACAGAGTGATTACCTGTGTGAAATGTGAATTCAGTATTCTCCTTTGGAATGCCACTTCCCTTGGCCATTTTCCAAAATTCTTGAATTTCTTCATTAGCATAGATTGTTTATCTGTATCATATGAAAAATATATGAAAAAAAATGTTTATTGTATGTTATTCTTATAAATAAATATATGTTTATATTATTATAGATATATTTATAATGCATATATTCATAAATGCATAAGTAAATCATATTTATGTGCCTATAATATAAATAAGTATGTAATATAAATAAGTATATAAATGTAAAAAGTATATATTTATATTCCTATAGGTATATTCTTACAATATATATTTTTAAACATATAGTACTACTTAATTTCTAAAAATATTTACACATTATTATGTATAAACACACATCATATATCATTACATATAAATTTATTAGACATTATTATAAAAACATATTATTTAATTATAAAATGTATATAAGATTACCTATAGATATGTAAAATACAAAAATATTTACATATTATATATTATTCCTCTAAAGTAATTTTTCTTTGAATATCTTCCTAAATTTTTATATTCCTGAATACATACATAAGTAATAGAATGCCTTAGTCACAAGGCAGGATTTGTAAAATGATGTTGTTCAGTCAGCAAGTCATGGTAGGAAGGAAGGAAGGAAGGAAAGACAGAATAGGAGCCAGAGCCACTTATCTGTGAAATAGCTACAAACTACTCAACAAATTAGGAATGGATAATCAAAAACATTTTGTGAGTTTGTATATTTCAAAATATCATGCTAAAATCATGAATAAAGATTTTACATATATATATATATATATATATATATATATATATATATATATATATATACATACTCATAGTATATATTTTATATATCTTTTTTAAACATGACTCAGGCTATGATGGGTTTTTCCATCTCTAAAAACAAAATAGCATAATCCCTATTGCTCACAGTCCTTTTATAACAAATTTTAGGAATCACATAGGCATTTGAGGCAATGATGTCAACAGATGACATCACACTCACTAGAACTGACTGTCTCTGTATCATCATTGCTCCAATAATATCTTTATGGCCCTTACTACCCTGAAGTTTCTAATTTTGGTGTAGATGACTACTCCTAAGGGGTAGAGGGCCTTGCAAGTTATATATCACTATCTGGATATATATTCTCATCTGCAACTAGAACAAGCTGAAACCAGAATAAGCTACAAATGCTTAGAGTAGAACATTTCTATGCATTGTTAAATTTTTATAACTTTGTACGGTTTGTATAATTTTCATAATTTGTAATTGTGCATAATTTGTTTGAATTGTATATGTGTATAATTTGATTAATTTTGAGCAAAAGTGTCATTGTGATGGAATCCCATCCACTGGGGCCTTCTCATGTGTTTCTACATGCCTCTCACACACGTGTCTTTTGTTGTAGACCCAAGAACTTGTGCTTTTGTGACTGGAATAGTGTTCTCGGTTCATGTAATACTTGGAAGGATATATTATACCAAATTCATCAAAAAATAAAACAAAGCTTGATGATACCAGTGATCTCCTCCTCCTAACCCCATTCCTCCCACTTGTTGCTTCATCTTTGAACCCTAATCCAGCAGGCAATCACTGTTAAGTCAAAGGCCACTCCTGCCAGGGAAGCAGGAGGGATGACTACAAGTCTTCACTTCTCCTGTTCCTCCAGATCCAGTCCTCCAATAACAACCCCAGTTTAGTTGAAAATGTCTCTTGCAGTCTCTCTTTGTTCTCTTAACCCATCTCCAATGGGTCATGAAGATCTTCTCCTCCAACTTTCCTTCCCCCAACCCACCCCATTATTTCAGCCTCCAGCCCCAGCATGAATTCCCTGGGAACACAGCAGATGAGGAGATTAGAGAAACAAGTAAGCTAATTGAAGACATTGACCACTCTCTACCCCAAATCCAATCCCTCATTCTCATTCCCAGCTCTGAAATAGAACATCTGATGCAGCCATTCTTCCCCAGCCCTGCCCTCCTCTGTGGATATCACAGACTTTCCCCTTCTAATCTTTCTTCCACCACTCACAGCCTTATCCCAGCCACCAAGTCAATCATGCAACCTCTGTTAACCCATGGGCCACTCCTGTCAGGAAAGCAGGTCAGCTGCCTAGAGATCATTTCCTCTTATTCTGTTTCTCCATATCCAATCCCCCAGTTACATACTCAGCTATATAGCAGATCTTCTTGGGTGATCTTTCTTCACTGTCTACCACCATTCCAAGGAAACTGAGAAAGCAGATCCTGGTGGAGCACTCTGCTTTCCTCCCTCTTGTGAACCACCTAAGACTACTTGCCTATCCCCATTCCTAAGTTTCAACTCCTAATGACCAGAAACATATTTTACTTGGAACCTGGAAACAACCTAGATACCCTTCAAGTGAAGAATGCATAAAGAAAATGTTATACATATACACAATACAATATTATTCAACTGTAAAAAAAACAAAGACATCATGAAATTTGCAGGAAAATGGATGAAACTAGAAAATCTCATCCTTTGTGAGACAACCCAGACACAGAAAGACAAACATGGTATGTACTCACTTATAAGTGGATAGTAGATGTAAATGAAGCAAAGGATAATCAGACTAAAACCCATAGCTCCAGAGAAGCTAGGAAACAAGGAGGACCCTACAAGGCACTTAAGGATCACCTTAGGAAGGAGAAACAGAGGAGATCTCCATGAGTAAAATGGGGATAAGTGGAGGGCAGAGGGTAGAGGATGGTGTATGAAAACATGAGGAAAGAGGATGGTCAAGCTGAGGGATGGATGGAGTGGGAGAGCAACAAAAGGGATATCTTAATAGAGGGAGACATTTTGGGGTAAGGCAGAAACCAGTGCTAGAAAATTCCCAGGAATTCACAAGGATGACTCCAGATTAGACTACTAGGAATAATGGTTCTGGTGCCTGAACTAGACTACCCTGATAATCAGATTGGTGAACACCCTAACAGTCATCATAGAGCCTTCATCCAGTAACAGATGGAAGCAGATGCAGAGATCCACAATCAAGCACCAAACCAAGTTCCAGGAGTCCAGGTGAAGAGAGGGGAAGAGGGTTATATGAGCAAGGGAGGATGTCAAGGTCATGATGGGGAAATTACAGATATAACTAAATAAACCAAGCTCATAGGAACTCAGAAACTTTGGACCCAACAGCTGTGGAGCCTGCATGTGACTGGACTAGACCCTCTGCATAAAGGAGACAGTTGTGTAGCTGAGTCTGTTTGAGGAGACCCTGGCAGTGGGATCAGGATCTATACCTGGTTTATGAGCTGGCTTTATGTATCTCATTACCTATAGTCAGATACCTTGCTCATCTTTGAAGTGAAGCTATCTCTAATCGACAACCATTTGCAATGAAAAAAAAATAGCTTTTCTTCAATAAAATCTCATTGGGAAAACTAACTACTTTTAAGAGTAGGCTGCATGCCCAGCAGTAGATGATCAACAGAAAATGTCCAATCTTTGGAGGAGGTTAATTGTCCCATAGTGTTGTGTCAATACTTTTTTTTGTTCTCTTTTCTTTTTTCCATATTTCATCTTTATGTTTATTTTTATTTCTTTATTCTCTCTCTCACTCTCTCTCATCTCTCTCCTCACCTTACTGGTCCTTTGTATATAAATTATGTCTTCCAGTTTTGTGTTATTGTGTGATTCCTGGTGTGGAAACATGTCTCTGTGTCTGTGTCTGTTTTTGTGGCTTTTCTTGGTCTATTTTCCTTCTCTTTGTTTTGGCCTATTCTGGTATGTTCATTGTTTTCTCTTATTATATTATATTTTATTATTATCCATTAGAAACCTATTTCTTTTCTAATGAGAGAAAGGAAGGAGTGGAAGCATATGTTAGGGGAGGTAGGGAGTAACTGGAAGGAGTACAGGAAAGGGAAACTGTAATCAGGATATATTATATGAAAAGAAATATATGTTTTCAGTAAAAAAAAAAGAAAAAAATGTTGTATAATTTAAAAATGAAAAAAATCAAGTTATTCTCAGGTGTATTACAAGCATAGTGCAAACTTTGGAGAAACAAGAAGCTACCTCAAAACAAACAAACAAAACAAAGCAATTAAGAAAGCAAACCACACATAGAAATGCTGAAGAACATGAGCAGGAACTCTTAGTCCTGATTTGAGAGAGGGGAGTAAGGAAAAGAACTTTACATTGGAGAAACTGCTCATCACTACTGAGCAAGATAGTCAAACAGGTTTGTGGCACATGCTCTATGAAAATATGATGACTTGGTCCTGTATTCTCTGATCCTCTAAAGAACTCCAACGTGAAATCCAATCACAAGGCAAGTGCCTAACATAACTCAAATGAGGGACATTTTACAACACACCAGATCATGTAAGAAAGTCTATTAAGATCATCTAAAACAAGGACATGTAAGAAAATGTCATAGCCACAAGGAGCCCAGAGGCACTGAAATTCAGTATGGAATCCTGGATGTGAGTCTGGAATAGAAGAAGGACATGAGGAGCCAGATTCAATGGCATACACATGTAACTCAAGCATTAAAGGCACAGAGACAGTAGTATTGCTGACAATTATAGGCCATCCTAGCTTATGCAAGCTCCAGAAAATCCAGGGTGACATAGCAGAACACTACCTTGAAAAAAAGAGGAAGTGATAGTAGTGGACATCTAAGGAAAACTGAATAAAGAAAAGATTCTAGTTAGTAACTGTCGTGGTTACTTTTATGTCAACTTGACATAACATAAGAGACATTTAGGTAGAGTGACTCTTAATTGAGAAAATGCCTTCAAAAGATTTGCCTGGAGGCATTTTTTGATTAGTGACAGATGAAGGTAGACCCAGATCACTGTGGATTTTGCTATCTGTGGGTAGGTGGTCTTGGGTGTATAAAATATCAGGCTCAGGAGGCCAAGAAGAGCAAGCCAGTAAGAAGTATCCCTCCATGGTTTCTTCATCAATTCCAGCATTTAGGTTACTGCCTTGAGTTCTTGCCCTGGCTTGCCACAACAGATTGTGCTATGGATATATAAGCAGAATGCACCCCCTACCCCACAAAAATTATAGTAATAAAGACAGCATGGTGTTAGTAAATACAAAATCAAACAAACAGGAAAATATGTAGATCAATGGAACAAAGTGTAGAAAACCCAAATATAAATACACATAAATACAGCCATTTGATAGATACCAGAAACATACACTGTGGCAAAGAAAGCATCTTTAACAAATGGTGCTGGGAAAACTGAATGTCAACATGTGGAAGAATAAAATTAGACCTGTACCTATCTGACTTCATCTAGATCTAATTTCATAGTGTGAAAAGTGTAACACTGAAAGTGTTATAAGAAAACATAGGCAATACCCTCCAGGACATAAGTGTAAGAAAGGACTTTTAAAATAGAACTACATTTGTTCAGGAATCAGGGGCAACATGTGCAAGTGGGATTTCCAATAAATAAGAAGCCTTTGCACAGCTAATAAAACAATCACTTTAGGTAGCAGGAAACTCACAGAGTAGGATCTGAGAGAGGATTCATATCTAGGATATATAAAGAACTTAACTAAAAAAAAAAAAAAGCGAATGATCAAACTGAAAAATTGAACTATAGATCTGATTAGGGAATTACTAAAAAAGGAAATAAAAGTGACTTTGAAATAGTTATAAAGAATATTGTTCATATTTGGGAATTAGGGAAATACAAACCAAAACAACTTTGATAGTTAATTTTACCACAGTCAGAATGGCTAAATAAAGAAAATAACTGGCAATAAATGCTGATTAAGAAATGGGAAAGGTGGAAACTTCACTGTTAGGGGGATTGCAAACTGTTGCAGAAACTCTGGTAATCAGTGTGGAGAACTCTTATTAAAAAAAAAAAAACTAAAAATAAATTTGTGTGTGATGCAGCTATACCACAACATGGTATAGACTCAAAGGACTGGAGATTCTATTCCACAGTTACTTAATTGGCTGCAAATTCACTGTTGCTCTATTCCCAATAGCTACAAAATGGGATAACTTAAACATTCCTATACTTATAAATGGTTAAATAAAATATGACACATGAATTGGATGCAATTCATCTGTAAATGAAAATGAAATTATGAAATATGTGGGTACATGGATGGAACTAGAAAATATTACATCAAATGAGGTAACACAAATGCAGAAATATAAAAACACATTTTTTGTTTCTCATCTATGGTTTCCAGATACAAATATGGGGGTATGTAAGATATTATTCCATGCAGAAAGAAGGAAAATCAAAAGGGACTACTACGTGAGAGGCAGATCCCTGTAAGACTATGCCCTTCCAAAGTAGCATGTCCGAAGAAGAAAATGGGAAAAAATGGAGGTCATTATTTGGGAAGAGGAAGAGATTTCAACTGGTGGAGAAACAATTAAGAGGGGAAAACTAGCCAGTTGTTGGTGGTGCACGCCTTTAATCCCAGCACTTGGGAGGCAAAGCCAGGAGACTGTTTGTGAGTTTGAGGCCAGCCTGGGCTACAGAGTGAGTTCCAGGAAAGGCACAAAAAGCTACACAGAGAAACCCTATCTCGAAAAACCAATTTTTTTTAAAAAGGTAAAACTAATAGTAAGAATGTTTGAAAAACCATAAGAAATTATTTTTATTTATCAAGAATGATGTATGATACACATGAATGTATGTCCATATATTTTTAAATGGATTTATGCCACTTAGATTGACATGGTCTCCTAAAGAGTCAGATTATCTAATAAAGATCACAGTATTGGGTATAAAAATCCCCCTTTGGAATTTTTGGTCAGTGGAATTCAAGAGACTCCCAAAACAATGTAGGCTATTGCTGTTGCCCATTGTTACCTCTCAAATTTTGAAGATAAATTCTTGTTGCTGAGGACATCATGCACTTCAGACACAGAACTCAAAAATTGGAATTGTGCTAGATCTGACCTGAATGTGTCCTACCTGAGGTCTACCTGTCATAGAAAAAGAAGGTTCTATGCAACTCTCAATAAAGATAAGCAATCAACACTCCTATCCAATTGCTATGCCTATGGACACAATAATTACCAGCATGACAAGATATCCTTGATATTTGAATGGTGTCATTAATATCTAGCCACTAACCAATAGCTATATAGTTGGAATTATGGCCTACTCAACAGCAAAGAAATCGTAACAGATAAGGAAAACCTAGCCAATTACCCATAGCTAGTGTGGTCATAGATTTTAAAAGAAAACTAATTAATGCTACTTTCCTAAACCAGCAAAGTCTTAACTTCATTCTAAATACTTATTTGTATACCCACAGATAAATGTAAATTTCATCCCTTATCAAATAAGATTAATCTCACAGAAGAAGGAGATTGTTAAAGAAAACTACACTTGCTTAAACTATAGAGAAAAACTGACCCTCAGGATCCCAGCCTCAACAGATACACCATAATACAATTATGGCACCTATGTCACAGAAGGAGTAGAATGATTATAAGATTCAGAGATGCAGAGATCCACAGCCAAGGACCAGGTCAAGATCTGGGAGTTCAGTGGGATTATATGAGCAAGGAGTGTCAAGATTGTGATGGGGAAATCTACAGAGACAATTGAATCAAGTTCAAAGGAAGTCACAAACTTTAGACTGACAGCTGCCCACAGTCAGGACAAATCTCTCTCACCCGCCGGGCCCATAGATGCTCAGAACCAACCAAGTAAACATACAGAAACTTACATTGTTTAGAAACTGTATGGCCGTGGCAGGCTTCTTGTTATCTACTTCTCCTATCTTAAATTAACCCATTTCTGTTAGTCTATACTTTGCCACATGTCTTGTGGCTTACCAGTACCTTACATCTTCTTAGTCATGGTGGCAGCTGGCAGTATCTCTCGGACCTAGCCTTTACTTCCCAGAATTCTCTTCTCTCTTGTCCCGCCTATACTTCCTGCCTGGCCACTGGCCAAACAGCATTTTATTTATACAGAGCCATATCCACAGCAGTGAAGCCTGCATGGGACCAGACTAGGCCCTCTGTATAAGGCAGACAGTTGCATAGCTTGGTCTGTTTGAGGGGCCCCTAGCAGTGGGAACAGGAGCTATCCCTGGTGCATGAGTTGGCTTTCTGGAGCCCATTCCATATTATGGGATGGCTTGCTCATTCTTGATCCAGGGGGAGGGAACCTTGGTTCTGCCTCTACTGAATGTAACAGGCTTTGCTGACTCCTCATGGGGGCCCTTACCCTTTTGGAGGGTATGAGGGGTGGATTGGGGGCCAGGGAGAAGGCTGTGGGGAGTAGGAGGAGGGATGAGATGGGGAATTGTGTTTGGAATGTAAAATGAATAAAAAAATTCTTAACAACAAAGAAATATAGATACAAGGAATTAAACTGTGAGAATATGTATCCTAGAAATGAGGGAACACTATATACTTGATACCTTGGCATTATGGATGCTTAAGCAAGACTCAAAGTGTAACAACATCAATAGACAATGCTACCTTGGAAGAGGAAAATCTCATGGGGTCCCATATCTAGATACTTTTACATCACTCTTACTACATGAAACTAAGGACTGCTGAGAGTGGTCAAAATAGTTGCATCCATGTGGGTGCCCCCTAATTGACTTCCTAATTCCAACTGGTAATCTCTGGAATCTTCTACATACAAGCAACACTGAACAGACTCAATAGGTTGTATTTATATGTTTATGCATTTGTTCCTATGTATACCAATAACAATTAAAGGTAAAGAGGCCAGTAATTTGAAAGACAGCAAGGTTGTTGGGAATGAAAGGGGTTGGAGGAAGGAAAGGTGAAGGGGGATAACATAATTATATTTTCATTAAAAAATACTTGTAAAAAGTTCTTAAGAAAGTCTTTACATCCTTTTTAGATAAAAGGATCTACTAGGGGACTTACATCTTTCAAAAGTTAAGGAATATTACCAACAGATAATAAGATATTTTTATAATTTTCTCTAGGATATGTAAAGATTTTTCAAAAGACTTTAGAAATAAGCAGAACAAAACATATACACATGCACACACACACACATGCATACACAAATACACACTCCTCTCTCTCTTTCTCTCTCTCTCTCTCTCTCTCTCTCTCTCTCTCTCTCTCACACACACACACACACACACACACACACACTCTATCTATCTCACCCCCTCCCTACACACATACACACACATTGTCATGTTCATGTACACATGCTTGTGTATACATAGGAGTAAAAATAAATGAAGCACACCACCAGCCTTCAAAATTCTTTGCTGCTGAACTATTTACTGATTTCAGAAAAAGTGGCAATATTGTGTTTAATTGGATGAGGGATAAAGCTAATGAGGAGGGAAAGGAGGAAGAGGAATAGGAGATGGAGGAACAGAAAAGGAAGAAATGAATAAAGATGAAGAAGAGGAAGAACACAACAACAACTACTACTATTACCTATAGCCATGGGTTTCAAGGTTTGGAATGTACTACATAAGTGAGGAATTACCAATTCTTTATATACACATGGCCTCCTTCCAACATTATATGACAATACTAAGGCACATTAAGTCAAAGGTCAGTGTTCTTTAACCAAAGTACAAAATAATGACCTCTCAAAATGTTTCTTGTCTGACATAATTAGAAGTGGCACAATCTAGTAATTAAAGGTGATGATTTCCCTCTAAGAGGAGACCTTGTTATGTTGCCTTAAGGCAATAAAAACTTCAAGAAAATTTACAGAATTGCAACTGAGGCAATGATCCACCAGCCCACACTCCACTTTGAAGAAGCCTATTTAATCATGCATACCTCTCTCACTGCCTGCCTCATCTTTTTCACTGCTTAAACCTTAAGATCATCAAAGTGATTCAGAAACACTCTAAGTTACTGAATCCTATTTCTCTGTTCCTTCTCCTATATCTTGGGATTCTGAACCCAGACCTTTTGCCCTATAACTCTACCATTAGTATGTCAACAGTCTTTTACAGTTCTTCCCATTATTTTGATGGATGCTCCATTATTGTACAAAATGATTTTCATGTAGAGTTTTTAAATTAGTTAGTGCACATTACTCAAGGATTTGCTATTAATTTCTATATTTATTGTACTATGATAAAAATGTTTACAATAACTATTTATACTCCATCGGATTTACTGATATTTTCTTTTTGTTTTTCTATTTAGTTTGTGATTTTTTGGTATGCAGTCAATTAAGAATGATAACCATAAGGAATAGAGATCACAGCAAGATTTATGTTTAAAATAGTTAAATGTCATTGTGATAAAAAAAATTCACAAGCTAGAGAAAAACAGTATAATTGATGTAATTTAAATGTGTAAATTAATTTAATAGGGCATATCCATCTGCCTTTGATGAAACTAAATTACTTCCTGAAATGTAAATATAGTCCTAATTGTTAAAGGATAATTCCATTCAATTTCGGGCTCATTGATGCTATTATAAATGCTAGATATATTTGTTTTTATATCCTTCTTGGGAATTTAATTTAATATGCAAATGATCTTTCATTCTAATCTTACTGTATAGGGATAATTGGTGGTAGCTCTTCAGGCACTACTATGATTACTAATTCCACAACAATACTAACAGGTCATAATTACAAATACGTATTGAGCATTGTTTGTGATAGTATTATTGATGCTAAGAATACAATTGACAAAGGTATTCAGGAAAAAAGAAGCTTGAATCATAAATAATAAACAAAGGAAGTGTTTATAAGTTATAAAATCATATAAACTATAATTTTATAATTATATTGTCATAAATTATAAAATATATAAGGAATATATATTTATAAAAATTTTAAAATTATAAGTGGCTCAAAGAAAATATGAAACAGCCTTGCCTTTGGTGAGTTTGTAGAAAGAATCTTTTATGGAAAATGCCTTGGAGAAAGATGTCTTTGCATAGAAAGATAATGCAGCATTTGGATATCTCAATGGAGTATATTCAGGCCAAGGAAATTCCCTGTGCTGACTTACTGAAGTATGAGTTTGTTCAAATATAAAACAACTCAGGTGATTTACAACGTATTTGGTTACTTATCATTTAATTAAATATTATAGCCTTGTTTATAAAATGTAAAATATTAAGTTGTGCATGGTGGTAATGTTATTGGGGAAACTAAGGTTCTCTTCTCAGGTTCTTCTTATTATTAATAAAATAATATAGAAATGATGTCAGAATGAAGCATGAGGACAATTACATTGGCATTTAAGAAAAACAAACAAGCAAAAAAAAATCTAGTATAGATTAGATGAAATTCATAGCAGTTTCTAGGAGGAAAAAAAGATATGCCTTTTAATTTGAGTCTGGGATCAAAATAGATATGGCTTACTAAGATAGGAAAAAGCATTTTCAAAAATGAAAATAACAGTTGAGATAAACTCTGTTGGTGGAAAGGAGCAGGGGTGGGGTTGACGATTGAGAGATGTGGACAAGAATGGGAAGATCAGTTAGCAAGGGAAAGGGAGATGGGAATAAGGGAAAAAATAAGGGGAAAGACAATTGAAGGGTAGGGGCAGTATGAAAACCTAGTGCAGGTAAACTTCCTAAAATATATGAAGTTGAACTTAATGAAATCTCCAATTAATAAATAGTGAGGGAGACAGAACCACTTCTGGCTATCTCTTGTCACTAAACAAAGTTCCAGTGTTGGAACTGTGTTTTAACAAATTGAGTTACGTAAGACGAATTGCTAAATGGTCTTATTATTAAAAAAAAAGTCAGAGCCAGATATTGGGATGAAAACTGGGAGATCAGTGGAATAGGACAAATCACAGTACACTTCACCTTACTGGCTACTCAGCATCCAAAAGGACTTACTTCCTATATGCCCACAATGCCATTTCACTTACTCTCTCCATACAGCTACAGCACTTCCTGTCTGTCTGTACAGACCTCCAGACCTCTGTGGTTAGTGCTGGGATTAAAGATATGTGCCACCATGCCTGCCTCTTTTCCCAGTGTGGACTTGAACTCACAGGGATTTGCATGGATCTCTGCCACCTGAGTGACAGGATTAAAGGTGTATACTACCATTCCCTGACTTGTATGTTTACTATAGTGGCTAGCTTTCTCCTCTAATCCTCAGATAAGCTTAATTAGGGTGCATGCTATATTTGGGGGACACAATATATCACCACAGAGTTATTGGCAAAAAGCATCCCCTGGAAATCCCCAAACAACCCAGTGTGTAGCTAAGACAACAGATAGTTGGGTACAAACTGAAATCAATGCCCCATTGCTGAATATATTAGCCACACCACACTACTTTTTGACCATGGAGAAGTCAAGCTGGTACTTACGTAGAACCTTCACCTCCATGTTCTAGTGTCTATGACATGGAAAGGTATTCAGCAGGCTAGCTGAGATAAAGACCAACACAAACACAAAAGCTTTGATCTACAACCTGTTATGCATGAAAAAAATGCTAGGGCAATGACAGCACAAACTTTGTGGGAGTATCCAACCAGTGTCTGATACCTGACACTTGGCAACCAGGAACCACAGTTTAGACAGCTTAGAGACCAAGATTCTAAAAAAAGTTAACAACATTAAAATGATTTCCAATGATATTGTGTTATATTCATAGATTGGCTCCTTATTCAGCCATAATCAGGGAGGCTTCCTCATACAGTAGATGGAAACAAATAGAAAGACTCACAGTCAGACATTACATAAAAAGAGAGACCTTAGAACACACAGCCCTAGACAATATATCTCCATCAAACCCCATAGAAGATGATACAGGAGAATGGGAGGCAGAGGGGACAGAGGACAACAGATCAAGGCTCTCTAAAACACCTGAGCAAAGCTCATATGAATTCACAGAGACTGAAGCAATACACACATGGCTTACATAGTTCAGTACCAGGCACGTTTGTATATATTTTTATGAGACTACTAAATTTGTAAATGAGTGGATCTCTGATTCTTGTGCCTTCTCTTGGGACTCTTTTTTTTTCTATTGACTTAACATGACCAACTTCAATGTTGTAGTATTCTCTAGAATGCTGCAGCTACAACACTAGCTATCATTAAATACAAATGAGAAGTTGCCCCATTTAATGAGCAGAGCTCTACATCATGGAGCCAATATACATCTTAAATAGTTTTCTTATATTTTTACTGACTCATACTTTTGTCAAAGATCTTGCTGTTTTTCCTACCATGCTGAAACTACACATATGTACATGAATTCCATATCTCTGAGGTTTGAACATATGAGAAAATGTGAAGATCTCTGGCAAAAGTGTCTGGAGAATTTCAGGTGAATGTTCAGTACAAAATAGTATTTTGAGAATGACAACTATTATTGTGGTGACTGAGCTTGCACAGATGAGAACAACAGTTCTACCTAGATTGATCATTATACTTTGTGCTCATGATTGTGATTCAAGGGTTATCATTACATGTACAATTGACCACACTACCATATTGTACTTTGCCTCTAAAAATGCACAGGAATTTCAGTTGATATCAATGCTCACTTCTACATGCTATTTTTTGGATAAAAGTGATTCTCAAATGTGTGTGGGGGGAATGATTTAATTATTAAACATACTATAATTAATTCTTTGAGAATTCCATCCATCCAATACAATATGCATTGATCATTTTCACCCTCCATTTGTCTTTCTACTCCACTGAGATCCAAGCCCCATCTTTGTATTGTGTGTGTGTGTGTGTGTGTGTGTGTGTGTGTGTGTGTGTGTGTGTATGTGTGTGTGTGTGTGTGTGTGTGTGTTTTGGGGGAGTATAACCCAACTAGTCCAGTTTGTGTTGCCTATATATTTATGGGTTTGGTGTTATCTACTGGAGTATAGCTGACCTAACAAGGGCAACAACATTAAGGAAAATTGACCTCACCTCCTCCTAATGCCAAGAACTGTAAGTTCCTCAGCTACAGATTGTAATCTGTGAAGCACCCCTATCCATTCTAGACTGTTGACTGTGTAGTTAGAGTTTTCCTGCCTGGCCCACAGTCAGGACAAAAACTCAACAGCTTTTACAATCAAATCTTTTTCTGCAGTTAAAAATCCCAAAGACAACATAAACCAGATTCTCTGTGTAATATCCATCTTTGTAAGACTGAAGCGCCGCTGTGGCTGCTGGCTCCGCCCACCTCAGCTTCCCAACATGGTGGTGGTACAGTTTACCACCAGCTTTGGGTCTGGAGCCATGTGTACCATCAACTATCAGAAGCAGTTCTATCAAAGCAGTGCATAGCCCAGAAATCTTTTTTTTTTTTTTTTTTTAACTAGCAAAGGCTAAATCCACCATGCAGCAGAGTAAAGTGTCGCTTGTAGACTCCTCATTCCCGCCACACGCAGATCAGACGCACACGCCAGAAACCCGCCATAGAAGCTCAAAACGGCAGGCTGCCGCTAACTTAAGAAAGACAACTAGGAAGCTGTTTTTAGCTCCGTCTTAGAATCTTTTTTCTCAGGTTTTAGGTGGAAACTCTTGCCAACACGTTGGACGCTATGTAAAAGTTAAAACCTTCCTTTAAAAAAAAAAAAAAAAAAAGAAAAGGGGAAGTGCTGTGGATATTGCTCTGTGTAAATAAAGTTCTGATTGGCCAGTGGCCAGGCAGGAAGTATAGGCGGGACAAGAGAGTAGAGAATGCTGGGAAGTAGAAGGCTGGAGAGACACCGCCTACCGCCACCATGAGAAGCAACATGTAAAGACACTGGTAAGCCACACGCCATGTGACAAAGTATAGATTAACAGAAATGGGTTAATTTAAGATAGAAAAGGTAGATAACAAGCAGCCTGCCACGGCCATACAGTTTATAAGCTATATAAGTTTCTGTGTGCTTTCTTGGTTGGGTCTGAGCGACTGTGGGACTGGCAGGTAAGAGAGATTTGTCCTGACTGTGGGCCAGGCAGGAAAACTCTAACTACATGACTGTCTTAATATTTTGCAAGCCTTATGCAGGCAACAACAACTGCTATGAGTTATTTTGCTCAATTGAAAAAGTATGAAACTACTCCCTCAAAATTTGTATGTCTATACATATTGACAAATTAATGCAGATCTCTGATCTCATGAGAGAAGTTTATTTCTGCTGTGGACAGTAGTTGCAGAGAACAAGTGACTGCAGTGCTCAGGCACAAATGGTACATCTATATCATAACTCCTCTACAGTTCAGAAAACATCATGAAGGGTAAGGGATGATCATAAAAGTCAGAAGTCATGTAGCAAAGGATACAAACAATTTCTTCTGAACATAACTGGATGTGCTATGTTATTAATTACTGCCTTAACTTTCATTTCTTAAATGGCTAGCCATTATGAGAGTTTTCCCATGTGTGAGACTTCTGAATATCTTTGGAGAGTCTATTCAAATACTTAGCTTTTTTCAGATTAATTATTGTTTTATAATTATGTGTATGGATATGTGACTGTGTGTGGGTACGTTCACATAAGAGTAGTATGCTCAGAGACCAGAAAAGGGAATAAAATTCCATTGACTTGCAATTACAGATGGTTATGAACTGTCTGATAGTGATGCTGGGAACTGAAATTGTTTCCTCTATAATGACAGCAAGTTCTCTTAACCACTGAGCTGATTCCTCTCACTAGGCCTTCCTTCTATTTTCCATGAACAAAAAGAATGGCTTTATCACTTTATCATTTTGAAACCAAGCCTTTTATACATGAAATTATGAGGACACTTCATATTCCACAGTTAACACACAAGGTGTCTTGCCATTTGCCATTGTCTTGTTTGATTTATTTTAGAAATGTTTTAGGACTTCCAGTACATAAATCCTTCATATCCTTGACTGAGAGTAATTCTTTGTGTTCAACTTACAGATAATTATTTTATGTTATTTTGCTAATTGATCATTCTTAGGGTATAAACATATATCGACCATTTGAATTCTATTTTATATCTCACAACACTGTTGAATCAATACATTAGCGATAACAAATTACATAAATGCACAAGTTACATATGTGGATATGTGACTTTTTAGCTTTTCTTACTTTTGAGATCATCTCAATTACAAATATGGATAATAATTTTTTTTCATTTTAAAATGTCAATACCCTTTTCTTCTTTTGCTGGCTTAATTGTGTTTGCTTGAAACCCAATAAGACATCTAATATAAAAGTCATAATTCCCGGGCAATGGTGGTGCACACCTTTAATCTCAGCACTAGGGAGGCAGAGGCAGACGGATCTCAAAGAGTTTGAGGCCAGCTTGGGCTACCAAGTGTAGATGTAACCATCTTGTTAAATAAGGAACATAGAGCCAGTTGCAGAGTTAAAAGCCAAGAGGTTAGAGCAATAGCTGAGAGCTGAAAACCTTACCCTTCACTGCTGGTCTGTCTTTCCTTTCTGCAAGATTGAGTTCCAGGAAAGTCGCAAAGCTACACAGGGAAACCCTGTCTGGAAAAACAAACAAACAAACAAAAGTCAAAATTTAGCTGTTGTGATTTTGAAACCCTGTTTCACCAAAGCAATGTGTTTGAAAAGTAGATGAACCTGAAATATTTAAAGAAATTCCAGAGTCAGAATATATGATAGCTTAAATTATAGCCTAAGCCACATAAATTTAAGGTTTTGTCATAATTATGCTTATGTAATTAAAACATGCAATCTAAGATAAGAAAATAGTATGATTAATTCATAAAACTTTTTTGAAATTGTTCTAGAAAATTACGTACTAGAAGTAAGTAGAATAAACCATTGACAGTTTCATGAAGAATTAGCCTTTATACAAATGGTTATTTTGGATAACTGTTGTAATTTTTTTACCATAACAAAATATTAACAACAAGCTGTCAACAAAGCTTCAGTAAAATGCTTACACTATTCAAATGTATTTGTCTTAATTTGTTCCAACGAACATGTATAACATTTTATATTCTGACATAATTTTATATTTTAGAAGCTTAATTGTGACATACTTGGCTATTTATTTCACTGTGGTGATGTTAAACAATCTTCACTAGGAAGAACATTTATATACAATTCTGATTTCTTCATATTGAATGCAAATATTATTTACACAAAGGAAATTTGACATTTTCATTTTTTTTCAACTCTTAATACTTGGAAATGTATCTCAATTAGTATTCTTGCATACACACACACACACACATACATACAGAGAGAAAGAGAGAGAGAGAAAGAAAGGAAAGAAAGAAAGAGGAAGAAAGAAAGAAAGAAAGAAAGAAAGAAAGAAAGAAAGAAAGAAAGAAAGAAAGAAAGAAAGAAAGAAAGAAAGAAAGATGTTCCAAGTTATGGACTATAATATATATTTATTATTTTAAATAATAGTGTAGGTTTTCAATTTCTGTTTGATTAATATTTTAAAGATATATTTTCAACTTTCATTTGTGTGTGTGTGTTTATATGTGCAACAAGTGTGTGATTGTGCTCAAAGGCTCAAAGAGAGCATCTGATACCCTAGAGCTGGAGTTACAGGAGGTTGTGAGCTCTCCAATGTGTGTGTTGGAAATAAAAATGAGGTCATCTAGAAAACCAGCAGACACTCTTAACTACCAAGCTCTCTACCAATTCACATGATTACTATGTTAATCTAAATACTTTCATAAATATCTTATAATTATTATTTGACATGATAAAATACTTTAAAAATATTTCAGAAATATATAGAAGTAAAACAAACAAACAAACAAACTAAAAATCTTACAATTAAAGAGAAAAAACAAACTTCATTAAATTCTTTGCCTTTCATTTGGATCAGAGCTATGGTTTCAAGTATGTATTTGTCAAACAGTGGGTAATGTAAGTTATACTCCAAATTCAACTTTAAATGCTAAAAAATACCAAAGGATAATTAAAGAATATTTTCCAGCATAACTCGCTAAGAAAGCTTTTTTTCCTTCATGTGTATCATGGGAGATTTAAAATTTAATGCAGTGTTGTCTGTGTGGCTATTTATAGCTCACTATGATTAGGAGCAAAAATCTGGATATGGTTTTATGTTTTCTAGAATAACAAAAATATCCCAGATATTATTTCATTTTCTTCACATGACACAGTATCTTCTTGGTGCCTGGAAGCAGTCAACAAACTTAGAGAGAGAAGGTAGAATTTCACAAAAATAAGAAGAGAATGAGAATAAAGAAGGAAAAAAGTTTATTGCATATAAAGAATGGATGGATGTGGTCTTGAAGACCTTTGCATGTGTAGTGGAATATTAACTCCCACTTCAAAACAAAATATAAGTAACTAGTATTAACCCCAGTTAATATAAATTATCTTCAATGCTACTTGATAGTATTCATGGATTTCACAACAGCTAGTACAAAAAATATTAATTTGTAAGCATTTCTCTAAAAAACATGCCTAGGGAGTACTGTTCATTAATGGATGGTTACAATTTGCTATTATGAAACAAATTTCAAGAAAAAATTTCCTCTGCAAGACACAACATGTAGTTGGTTTGTTTTAATTCTTTGCTCTTTTGGGGGGTCGCACCACCCAGCTCCCAAATAAATACATGGAAATTTATTCTTACTTATGAATGCCCATCCTTAACTGGTCTTATTTCTAGTCAGCTTCTCTTAAATTATCCTGTCTATCTTTTTGCCACTGGGCTCTACCTTTCTATACCTTTCTTTACTTCTTACTTCATGGTTTGCTATTCAGCTCAGTGACTGTAATAGGGATGAGACTTGGGTTTCTGGAATCAAATGAAGAACAGGCCACTTCTTCTGCCCATGCATATGAAGCTTATACCTTAGTTTTCTAAAATCTCATATAAATTAATTTTAGTTTTCAATATAGTTGCTACTCACATGAGCTAGGCATATAGTCATCCAATTACGTAGTAAATGGAAGGAACTTTTCCAGTGGTTTCATGAAAATTATTGCTTCCTTCAATCTTTAAGTTTTGTCATGTTTTCAACTCTCTCCTAAGAATAGTTCACCTTGTAAGGATCTAGTAACACTATACAAAGAGATGCTAGAAGGCTTCCCTACCAGTGTTTTTATACTATTTAAACAAGCAAATATAGTAGAAATGTCAAAATATTAATAAATACATGTAATATGTATTATGTAATATGTATTAATAAATACATATAATATGTCTGTTCTCTCTCTCAAACACAGAGACAAATGTGCATGCCTTCCCAAACTACAAATGTAACTCTCTGTATATGTATTCTCTCATTTGTTGATTTTTGTCATTGTATTCTCTATAGAAATAATAATGAAATTTATATATACTAGCTTTACTATATTTCACTCAGCCTTACTATTAAATTTTGAAAAGTTGTCCAAGTGTTCTAATATTATTGAAATATTAATAAAGAATTTCTTGAATTAGAATGACTTAAAGTTCTTATTGTGCAAGTAACTATCAATATTGAATTTTTTGAGGATTAAAAGGACTGACATTTAATTCTTTGCCATTGGCTATTTTTTAATATGAAGATTTTTCCTGCCAACCTGATAAATCCCAGATAATACTCTTTTTTCTTTAATAAGAGGGTTTAAAAGACAGCTCTAATCTCTTGGTGAGTTGCAGTAGCTCTCATCAACTGAAGAGGCTACTTTTGAACAGAGAATAACGGTAGAAAAATTATATATAATTATTCCAAGTTCATATTCCATTACTCCATACATTATTTTTCACCTAATTTGGGTAGAAAATGTTTATTTATTATAAGTTCCTTAATGAATCCTTAATGAATTCAATTTCTTTGTTTTAATTCTTTCTTTAATATGTTATATGATAAATTCCTTGAATTATATTACATAAATAGAAATATATTGACTAATTTATGATAAATACATTATCAAAATTACAATGGCTATACATTTTCAATAGGCTATAGTAAAATGCAATTTTCCTATATAATTAAGAACTTTTGCTAATATATGAATCTATATGGATAAAGTTATCCAAAATACAGTATGTTTTACAACAACAGACTGGTAATTCTTATAAGGATTCAAATCTAAAATATGAATATTGCTAGATATGGTGACATATGACTGTAATCTCTGTACCCTGAGGGATAATATAACATGAGGATTATAAAATCTAGGCTAGACTAGGCAGCCTAAGGAACTGAAGTCCACTTAGGCTACACAGTCAAAATTTGTCTTGATAAAAGAACCGCTGGGTGCCATTTTTAGCTTCCATTGGCAACTTAGCAAACCTGAGTAGAAGCAACATAAATCTTTTCTAACTATAAGTCAGCACATATCTATCCTCAGATCTAAAACTATTTATTCTTCATATTTGAGTTCAAAGCTCAATCCATAAGGGAAAGTTCTCCTTACTTATCAGATGATCATAATCTTTTTAATAAATTTTGTTTTTATTTATGTGAATGATGTTCATGTTTATTTCTATGTCTGTGTCTTGTGTGTGCTCATGTGTATAGTAATGAAAAGAGAGCATTAGATCTCCTTGAGTTACAGGCAGTTATAAGATATGAGTAATGGGAACAGAACTCTAGTTCTCTGGCAGAGCAAGGAGTCTTCTTAAGTGATGAGTCATATATCTAGCTTTAAATAATTTAATTTTCAAGCAATCTTTGTATTTTTACACCAAAAGTTACAAAGATAGATTTAATTTCAAGATGCTTACATTTTAGGAAAAGTAAAGAATAGGGAGTCAGGCGGTGGTGGTGCATGCCTGTAATCCTAGCACTCGGGAGGCAGAGGCAGGCGAATCTCTATGAGTTTGACGCCAGTCTGCTCTACCAAGCAAGCTCTAGGAAAGGCACAAAGCTACACAGAGAAACCCTGTCTCAATAAACAAAACAAAAAAAAGAATAGGGTAGAAATTCATTAAAAATTAAAATTGTTATCAAGCAGGAAATATTCATTAGTGGTTAGTGAGCAGCTAGTGTCTTTCATAAATGTTATTTTAGTTAATACTGATACAGGTATGTAGGTACTCATACAGTATTTCATGTATGCACACAATGAAACAAGAAATAATAAGGGTTTATAAAGCCTTTATGTTCTAGTGTCTCATTTTTACATTGCTTTCTATAATGTACTCTTTTCAATCAGGTCCTGTATAGTACCATCTCCAAAGCAATTAAGTAGATTCTCAGATACTTTAAAAATTAATAAATAACATGAAAAGTACCCCCTATTGGAGTTGTGGATGTTGAGTATAGATGTCCATTAGAGTGTTGAGATTAACACTTAAGAGAAAAGGTAGAATATATTATTAAAGATTGTATGAATGCCTGGAATGTCACAATCTGTCAAGTACTCTACTCCTTTCCTTTCATAATTGAACAATAGAATATGTGAATGGTATACACTAAGGCAAATTTTCAAAGGCTATAGAAGTGCTCACAAAGAAAAAAGAAAATGTTCATGTGTGAGTATATAATTCATTGTGAAATATAAAATTGGAGGAATTTAAGGAAGCTGGTTAAAGTATTATAGATGTGACTTAGATAGACCAGAATTAATTTGAAGAAAAAAACTGATAGGAGCTTATGATATTCATAATGCTAAATAAAGTAAAGGAGCATTTGAAGCTTAGGAGTAATACCAGAGGATATATTGAGAATCCCTTTAATATATAAAAATGATGTGATACCTGCTATCCATTTTGCTATTGTACATTAAAAATTCTTCTTAAAATTATGCCAGACATGATGGTACACACCTTTAATCACAGTGATTTAGAGGCAGAGACAGGTCTGTATCTAATGAGTTCATGGTCAGTGTGATCTAAATTTAGAGTTTCAAGTCAGTCAGAGCTATATAGACACATCCTGTCTGAAAAAGATACTTGTAAGGAAATAATTGTTCTACATCACTATGTTTTTGTCTTAGTATTATCTTAATATTTGTAATATTGCATAATGTCTGTTTTTCCTGTAGACTGAACTTCTTCAGTTCTTTGGAAAATAGGTATACTGACATTTTTTTTCTGCCATTATTTCAATAATCAAGTCACACATGTCAAAATTTTTACATTTTTTGTAATTCAATAAGAAAATATTTATTCGAGCTGTGTAATCATGGATAGAAATTACCATGATAAAATATAAAAGTTCTAAAGAGAAAAAAAGTTCTAAAGAGTGCTCTTTGATACTTCAATCAGTTTTTTAGCTTTGCAGTTTAGAAAATTCTAATTTGCTTTTGTACTCATTATATGAAAGAATTCTACAAAGGTCATTTAGTCATATATGAACTTAAGCTAGATAACTGTTAAATCTTGAATGTTCTTTCATTTAAGTTAATTTAACTGATGTAACATAAAATTTATAAATTAATGTGATACTGTATTATGTAGACTGAGGTTCTCATGGCTCTGTTCTGCCAGCCACTTCCCAAATAACCACTCAGAGATTTATTACTAATTATAAGTGCTCAGCTGATAGCTCAGACTTGTACTCATTAACTCTTATATTTTAAAATAAGCCACATTTCTTATCAAACTCTACTATATGGTGGTACCTTCTTTAGTATTGCACATTCATCTTGCTTCTCTCACCATTTGCTCAGGATTACCTAGACACCACCCTTCTTCTTCCCAGGATTAACTCTATCTCAAATATTTTGCCTAGCTATCGTCAAATCAGCTTTCTATTAACAATGAGAACAACACATATTTACAGTGCACAAGACTGTTCTATAGCAGTATTGATTGCTGCAACTACAATATCTGACAGAATTAGTTAAAAGAAGAAAAATTTTGGTTTGCAGAAGGTTCAGTCTTCAGTCACTCAGATCCATGTATTTAAGTAGTATATTATGACAGTGGCGCATATGGCAGAAATTGCTTTTCATTTCTCAGAAGACAAGAAATGGAGAAAAAGAAAATATAGGAAGAGGCCTGGAAAGATAAAGCCTTACAGGATCCAGCCCTTATGACCCACTTCTTTCAACTATGCCTCACCTACAACCTGTGGTCCAGGGACAGCAAGCATCCTAAGATCTTTGTGAATGTGACCAGAAACAATTATAAATAGCAATTGCATTATGAAAAATTTGCAACAACAATGCTTGGCATTGCTTAATTCAATAAGGTTGACAAAAATTAATCATTTGTAAATTTAGACTAATTCATAGATTAGTCAAATGATTTAAATATAATGGCAGGTATATGACTTTGAAGCAGATAATAGGAATGATTTCATAAATTGCTGTTTTCTTAAAATATTTTCTCATTAGTAAATATATTACTGAACAAATAATAAATTAGCCACATCCTGTAAGTAATGTTATATATAGACTGTATATTTTTGTACATTCCTTCTGAATTATATGATACCTGACCTTTCAGAAATCTGAAATATCTCTTTTCTTGTTCTCCCTCTCTGTTCTTGAGCCAGCTGGGATATCCCGCTCCACTAAGCTCCCTTTCCCATAACCCTTGTCCTTCATTATCCCCACACCCCCAGTTTGCTCATGTAGATCACATGCATTTCTCACTGTTGGGTGATCCCTGTGTATTTCTTAGGGTCCTCTTTACTAGGTAGCCTCCCTGAAGTTGTGAGTAGCAGTCTAGTCATCCTTTGCTTTACATGTAGTATCCACCTATGAGAGAGTACATACCATATTTGTCTTTCTGAGTCTAGGTTACCTCACTCAGGATGATTTTTTCTAGATCCATCTATTTGCCTGCAAACCACATGATGCCACTGTTTTTCTCTGGTGAGTAGTACTCCATTGTGTATATGTACCACATTTTCTTTATCCATTCAGTTGAAGGGCATCTAAGCAGTTTCCGGGTTCTGGCTATTAAGAATAATGCTGTTATGAATATAGCTGAGCATGTGCCCTTGTGGTATGATTGAACATTCCTTAGGTATAAGCCCAAGAGTGGTATAACTGGGTCTTGGGGGAGATGGATTCCCAATTTTCTAAGAAAGTGCCATATTGATTTCCAAATTGCCTGTATAAGCTTGCATTCCCACCAACAGTGGAGGAGTGTTCCCCTTGCTCCACATTCTCTCCAACATAATCTGTCTTCAGCATTTTTGACCTTAACCATTCTGACAGGTGTAAGAAGGTATCTCAGAGTCATTTTGATTTGCATTTCTCTGATGATTAGGGATATTGAGCAATTCCTTAAATGTCTTTCAGCCATTTGATCTTCTTCTGTTGAGAATTCTATGTTTAGTTCTATACCCCATTTCCTAATTGGACTGTTGAACATTTTGATGTCTAATTTCTTGAGTTCTTTATATATTCTGGATATCAGCCCTCTGTCAGATGTGGGGTTGGTGAAGACCTTTTCCCATTCTGTAGGTGTCACTTTGTCTTGTTGACCATGTCTTTTGCTCTACAAAAGCTTCTCAGTTTTAATAGGTCCCATTGATTAATTATTTCTCTCAGTGTCTGTGCTACTGGTGTTATATTTAAGAAGTTATCTCCTGTGCCAATGCATTCGAGACTACTTCCTACTTTCTCTTCTATCAGGTTCAGAATAACTGGATTTATGTTGAGGTCTTTGATCCACTTGGACTTACGTTTTGTGCATGGTGACAGATGTGGATCTATTTGCAGCTTTCTACAACTTGACACGCAGTTATGCCAGCACCATTTGTTGAAGATGCTTTCTTTTTTTCCATTGTACAGTTTTGGCTTCTTTTTCAAAAATTATATGTTCGTAGGTCTGTGGCTTAATGTCAGGGTCTTCAATTTGATTCCATTGTCCCTCCTGTCAGTATTTATGCTAGTACCGAGCTGTTTTTATTACTGTAGCTCTATAGTAGAGCATGATGTCAAGGATTGTGATGCCTCTAGGGGTTGTTTCATTGTACAGGAATCTTTTGGCTATCCTGGTTTTTTTGTTTGTTTGTTTGTGTGTGTGTTTGTTTCTTTTGTTGTTGTTGTTGTTGTTTTCCATATGAAGTTGAGGAAAAACGCATGGGAGTAGGAAGAAGCAGAGTGCTAGAGAGGTCCCCAGAAATCCACAAGTACACCTCTACAATAGACTACTGGTAATGGTTGAGAGAAAGCCTGAACTGACCTACTCTGATGATCAGATGGCCAAACACCCTAACTGTCATGGTAGAACTCTCATCCAATGACTGATGGAAGCAGATGCAGTGATCCATGGTCATGGCCCAGGTGGAGCTCCTGAGTCCAATCGGTGAAAGAGAGAAGGGATTATATGATCAGGAGATATTGAGACCATGACTGGAAAAAGTACAGTGACAAACAGCTAAACTAGTGGAAACACATTAACTATGAACCAATAGCTGAGGTGTCCCCATGGAACTGGATCAGGCCCTCTAGAAAAGTGAAATAGTAGATTAGCTTGAACTGATTAGGAGGCCCACAGGCAGTAGGACCAGGACCTGTCCTTAGTGCATGAGCTGGTTTTTTGGAACCTAGGGCCTATGCTGGGACACTTTGCTCAGCATAGGTGAAGGGAGTAGGGGACTGGACCTGCCTCAACTGAATCTACCAGGCTGAGCTATATCCCCAGAGGAGTACTTGCCTTGGAGGAGGTGGGAATGGAGGGTGGATTGAGGAGAAGGGGTGTGGGAAGAGGGAGGACAGGGCAATCCGTGTCTGATATATAAATTTCAATTAATTATAAAATTTTAAAATACCTCAGTATTTGTTTAATAAACGAGGCTACTTACAACAACAACAACGAAATCTGAAATAGTGGTACTTGTTGCTTTAAGTAAGCTAGCTTGGATGAATCAAATGCTGAAGTTACTGACCTTTTATACTTTTGTCTATAAAGTTCCAAGACTCAATTTATTTTCCAGATATAAACCAAGAGCAATTTCACAAAAATCCCTATCAAGCAGTACAAGTTATCTATCATACCCATTTCAAACACATGAAAACCCTTGAACAAAAAAGGGACAAATTCAGCCGGGCAGTGGTGGCACATGCCTTTAATCCCAGCACTTGGGAAGCAGAGCCAGGTGGATCTTTGTTAGTTTGAGGGAAGCCTAGTCTACAGAGTGAGATCCAGGAAAGACAGGCGCAAAGCTACACAGACAAATCCTGTCTCCAAAAACCAAAAACAAAACAAAACAAAAAACAAACACAAAACAAAAAAGGGACAAATTCAAAAGGAAACAAGACACTTAGGCATATTTTGGTTTTAAGGAAGGAAATTTAGTGTTTTGTTCCCATTGCTGAGTTGCTGCCTATAAAAAAAAAACAAAACAAAATAGTTTAGCATTACAGACCGTTCAAAATTCAGGAATATGATAGTAAAGGTAATTAAGCCTGACTTAAATTGTTCACAATCATAAGTTGTAAACTTTAAAGTGTTTTTTGAATTGTGGTAACACTGGAGAATAAATGAAAGTATAATGTGATGCCTAGGAAATTACATGTAATAAAAAATATATATAATGAATAAATATATGTGACCTTCAAAAACAAAGATACATAAACTCTGAACTGAATGTAAATGAGCATGATAATCATATTCTACCACCAAGGACAAAAGTATCTGAAAAGAACTGTAAGCCAGGACAACAGAAATTTGCATTTGCTTTGTGTGGATGGCTCTTTCTTAGCATGTAGGCTTGTAAGTGTACATGTGCATATGCCTATGTATATAGATTAGCCCTCCATAATGGTCCATAGAACAGCATGAAAACAAACCTACATATCTCAATGTGAAAGAAGCCAAAGCAGTGGGGTATTATAAGAAAAGTGATATTTTCAAAACTGTCAAGTATTCTGAAGGTACAAAAAAGAGAAGATAGTTGGCTTGAAAACTTCATATTAGTAGATATAGACATCATATTCTACAGTGAAATAAATAGAATATGTGCACGATAATATAAACAGGCAACTCATTTGAACATTTATTGATGAAAACAAAAATGCAGTATTCTTGCTTAGTTTTGGATTCAGAGCCATACACAACTTCCATCTTTTATGGTCAGAAAAACAGCTGTGAGAAGAATCTAACAGTTTACATTTATAAAGCTGTTTTAGTAGTGGAAGTGTGAGGTTTCCTGAAAGCATGTTTCAGAATCAGTTTAAGACATAAAAGTACTCTGAAACATTTTTTTCATATTTTGTCAAGACGAATCCAGGTGTCAAGATTCATTTAATAAAAATAAATAATTTAAAGAAAGCAGGAATGGGGGAAATTATGTCTTCAAGAATTACTGAGATGATAATGCTAATTTAGAGACAAAGTGAACTTAATCTCTTCTAGCTGTGCAGGGATATTTCTATGCAATTCATTAGGTAAATTATATTCATTTGAACAGTGGTGGTAGACTCTTCTTGGCAAAAACTTTAAGTGATTTGTAACATCATATTCTTTTGTTTATACATGATGCCTGACCACCCAGGCAGTTGAACATGTTGATCACCAGGATACAATTCTCTTCATAAATGTATGCAAAGTGGAATGATTGAATCTGAAAATATTTAACTCATTAAAGTACATAAGAGTTCATCAAGTTAACCAAAATTTACTATACTCAAAAGACAAAGAACACGTTTTCGCATCTCAGATGTACAATAAAAAGGTTTTATTGAGACATGAAAGTAGAAGAGGAAAAATTTTGAAAGAAGTAACTGAGCAAGTTGAGGGCAAGGGACTAGTACTAGAGAGACTATATGAAAACACATATTATATGCAGATATTAATAAAATTAGCAAAAATTAGATGATAAATCTCTAAATACCTACATCACTATTTCCAAAGTACTCTTTATTCACTTTTTTTTTTGAACAATCAACCCTCCAGTACATTTCTTCCTGGAGCCAGAAGCCACTCATTTTTGTTTCATTTGTTTGTTTTTTCCCTTACATTCATTTGAATTTTTAACATTATAGTGAACAAATGAAAAACAAAGATTTATGTGGTTGATTTTCAAAATCATATTTTCTTATTTCAAATTTTATTTTATTTGTATACGGATATTTGTGTTTCAATTTTACATATCAGCCATGGGTTCAACTGTCCTCCCCCCTCCTGCACCTGCCTCCGTGCCCCCCCACAACTCCCCCCGATTCCCATCTCCTCCAGGGCCAAGACTGCCCTGGGGATTCAGCTCAACCTGATAGATTCATTCCAGGCAGGTCCAGTCCCCTCCTCCAGGCTGAGCAAAGTGTTCCTGCATAAGCCCAAGGTTCCAAACAGCCAGCTCATGCACTAAGGTCCCAGTGCCTGGATGTCTCCCAAACAGTTCAAGTTATTCAATTGTCTCACTTATACAGAAGGCCTGATCCAGTTGGCAGCTCTGCAGCTTTTGGTTCATAATACATGTGTTTCCAATAGTTTGGCTATTTGTCCCTGTGCTTTTTCCAGTCTTGGTCTCAACAATTCACACTCTTACAGTCCCTCCTCTTTCTGGCCAATTGGACTCCTGGAGCTCCATCTGGGGCCTGGGTGTGGATATCTGCATCCACTTCTATCAGTTATTGGATGAGAGTTGCAGCACAACTGTTAGGGTGTTTGGCCATCTGATCACCAGACTAGGTCAGATCAGGCTTTCTCTTGACCATTGTAAGTAGTCTGCAGTGGGTATCATTGTGGATTTCTGGGTGCCTCTTTAGCATTTTGCTTCTTCCTGTTCTCATGTGGTCTTCATTTATCATAGTCTGTTATTCCTTGTTCTCCTTTTCTGTTCTTGATTCAGCTGGGATCTCTTGCTATCCTAAGATCTTTTTCCCTCAAACATTGCCCTTCATTGCCCTCACTCATGTCCTGCTCATTCATGTAGATCTCATTCATTTCTCTGTCATTGGGCAAACTCTGTGTCTTTCTTAGTGTCCTCTTTTCTAGGTAGCCTCCCTGGAGTTGTGAGTAGCAATCTAGTCATCTTTGTTTTATATCTAGTCTCCTACTATGAGTGAGTACATACCATGTTAGTCTTTTTGAGTCTGGTGTGCCTCACTCAGGATGATTTTTTTCAAGATCCATCCATTTGCCTGCTAACCTCATGATGTCATTGTTTTTCTCTGCTGAGTAGTACTCCATTGTACATATGTACCATATCTTCTTTATCCATTCTTCAGTTGAAGGGCATCTAGGTTGTTTCCTGGTTCTGGCTATTATAAACAATAATGATAAGAACATAGCTGAGCAAATGCCCTTATGGTATGATTGAGCATTCCTGGGTATATGCCCAAGAGTGGTATAGCTGGGTCTTAGAGGAGATTGATTCCCAATTTTCTAAGGAAGCACCATATTGATTTACAAAGTGTCTGTACAAGCTTGCATTCCCACCAGCAGTTGCTCCACATCCTCTCCAGCATAAGCTGTCTTCACCGTTTTTGATCTTAACCATTCTGACAGGTGTTAGAAGGTATCTCAGAGTTGTTTTGATTTGCATTTCCTGGATAATTAGGGATGTTGAGCAATTCCTTAAATGTCTTTCAGCCATTTGAACTTCCTCTGTGGAGAATTCTCTGTTTAGTTCTATAACCCATTTCTTAATTGGACTGTTGGGCATTTTGATGTCTAATTTCTTGAGTTCTTTATATATTCTCAATATCAGCCCTCTGTCAGATGTGGGGTTGGTGAAGACCTTTTCCCATTCTGTAGGCTGTTGCTTGGCCTTGTTGACCATGTCCTTTGCTCTACAAAAGCTTCTTAGTTTCAACAGGTCCCATTGATTGATTGTTTCTCTCCGTGTCTGTGCTACTGGTGTTATATTTAGGAAGTGATCTCCTATGCCAATACATTCGAGACTACTTCCTACTTTCTCTTCTATCAGGTTCAGAATAACTGGATTTATGTTGAGGTCTTTGATCCACTTGGACTTAAGTTTTGTGCATGGTGACAGATATGGATCTATTTGCCACCTTCTACATATTGACATCCAATCATGTCGGCACCATTTGTTGAAAATGCTTTCTTTTTTCCATTGTATAGTTTTGGCTTCTTACTGGCATAAAAACTGACATGTGGAGCATTGGAATCGAATTGAAGACCCTGACATTAACCCGAACACCTATGAACATATAATTTTTGTCAAAATTATAATTATAAACAAATATTCAATATTATTTTAGAGAAAATGTGAGAAATTATTATAAGAACAACATAGAAACTCTATGAACATAATGTAAAAATCATGAGTAACTAAAATATTTTAAATAGAATATTTAAATAAATTGTAAGTTAGCTTGAAATTATAGCTAATATATTCCATGAATTAGCTTTTGAAAGTCACAACAATCAACAGTAAAAAAAAATAAAGCTGCTTGAATCATTAAATGTCATTTAACTAATAAACATATTATATGCCTATTTAATAATATATAAATATTACTTTGGGACTGGGGAATTAGCTCAATGAGTAAAATGCTTGCCTTAAAACATGAGGACTTGGCCTAGTTAAAAACAGCTGTATGTGTTGTAACTTAGAGTTATAAGATGTCATTAAAACCTGTCACAATGTCTGTAAGGAATCTTTTTGCATATTGATAAGACCTGGCCCAGAGCATTGTAGCTGGTCCTGTCCTTTAGAAGATACATCTGGGTTGTATAAGAAAGCTGGATAATATAAATTTGAAGGCAAGCCAGAAAGCAGTGTCCTCTGTGTATTCAAAACTGAGTTCCTTCCCTGACTTCTTTATGATGGACTGTGAACTGAAAGTGTAATTCAAGTAAACCCTTTTTCCTCCACATTGCTTTTGGGCAGAGTGTTTTATCAAAATAACAGAAATCAAATTGGAACAGAACCTGAATTTGCATTCCCAGTGTCCACATGAAAGGCAGGCATTATAGTGCACCTCACCTTGGTTACCCTAGTTTGGGGGATAGAGACAGATAGATCCTAGAGCTTGCCAGCCAGCCAGTCTAAATAAAATGACAATATACAGGTTCAGTGACAAAACTTGTCTCAAAGCATAAAGGAGAAAGAGACAGAAAAAGTAGAGAAAAGCGGTGAAGATAGCTAACATTCACCTTTCTCCTCAACAGGCTAACACATGGAGTCCATATGCAAAATGCCTTACACACACACACATACACACACACATTTTAAATTCCAGTTATTGCAAAATTGTTAAGTACTTAATAATTGTAACTCAAGTACCTATTTACCATAAACATTAGTTAATTTGTGCTGAAAATTAATCTAAAACACTGTACTAAATATAGAATAATTATGACACAAATTGGCACATTGGGTTTATTGACTGAGTTAAATATGTAAAATACTTAATCGTTGCCTTCCTTATTTCATTACATATGCAGAAGGTTTAACGTTATATACTTAACAATCTAAGAGGAAGCTGTTGCTAAGACATGTAATGATAATATATTTTGTTATAGTTTTATTGAGAAGTTTTCAAATACTTTCCAACTAATGTAACATTTATATAATAAGTACCTCTTTGAAATATCATGGAATAAAATGTAAGGATATGCCACAGGGCTCAAGTCTAAAATCAAGCTAAATTATAAATTGTCAGAGGTGTCCGTTCTTGTTATTCATAAAAATGATATAAAAACTATTGTACAGTATCAATAGTGAAAAAGAATAAATATGTAATCAGATTATAATCTTAAAATTACATTTTTATTTACTAATGAAGTCCAAATTACTCTTCTTTCTCCTCTTAATGTAAGAAGGTATTTATTTCATAATATATTACACATTTGCGTGTAGCAAATCTGAGCTCTCTTCTATGAAATTATCTAACTCTAAACAACAACCAGAATAAAATATGAAAAATGTTCTCATGTTCATCTAAGGAAATCAGCAGTCTATGTTCTAAAGAAGAAAATAATCCCTTACCAGCTGGCTGCGCTTGAATTCTTGTAAATTGTACTCAGTTAGGAAGTCTCAGCTCTAATTGCTTCAGTCTCCATTAATGTTTTAATTTGTCCAGTTTCAAGAATAGTAGGTATGATGTTTAGTTGTGATTGTTAACTCAGCAGCATTTGTACTCACCTATGATATTTTCTCATGGATTATTTAAAATAAATTAACCTCTGCACATACCCATTACATTTATTATGTTCACTGAGGTGAGAAGACTCATTACAAATATGGGCAGCACCATTCCTGTTGACCAGTGTCCTGTAATAAATAAAATGGAGAAAGCTAGCTGAGAAAACATTTCATGCTCATGTTTTTCTGATTTCAGATACTATGTGAAGACCTACTTTAAGCTCTTAGCTATGTTGCACTGTAGCTAGAACTATGAGACAAAATAAGCTCTTTTCCTTAAGTTGTTTTCTTGGGGCATCTTAAAACAACTAAGACAGTAATCAAAAATAAACAAAAAAATAGAATTTTGAAACTGGATCACTTGTAGTAGTCCTAATTCATTTCCCCAAATAATTACTGCAGTATGTTATCACACTTGAAAATGTGCAAGTTCTGCACAACTTATACAATGCTGTTTAAAAATAATGACTTTCAGATGTTTCACTTGTTCAGTTTTGTCCTTCAAACTGAAATGTTACACTGAAAGGAATTAAATCAAGCAATATCATGTCTTCAGAAATCTTTGCCTCAAGTAAAGATTGTAAATTAGGTGTACTGAAACTCTGGTTCACCTAGGAAATGATGTGAACCCAATACTTTAGTTCAAATTGAAGTAGAAAATAACAGAATAAGTGCAATATGAAAAGAAAGGTCAAATATTACATTGAAAAGATTCTCTAGTTGAACCAGTGATATTTCTAGTCAAGTGTCAATATAAAAATAAATTGTCTTCAGTATGTATCAATCCAAAATCATCCATTAATTTATGAACTAAAGTTACTTTTCTACTGAAAATAAATTTCATATATATTCACCCACAGTTTGAAACTGGTGATATGACATTAAACATAAAAGCATTTCATTTTTCTAATATAGGAGAAAAATAAAAAAATACTCTTTCAAAAATATTCCCTTTGATGTTATTTATAGTATGAAGGTTTTTCATATCTATAAAGCTGCATTCTGAATAAAAAATTCTAAGATATGTATAATTATACCTATGAACATTGACAACACACAATATATATATTATATATATATGAATATATGTATATTGAGATTCATTTGTATAATTGTAAATACAAATATTATAGAAAAACTCTAATTGCTCTGTTGTTTAAAAGCTTACCTACTGATTACATGGAATGAATTTAGATGAAACTTCAAGAAATATATTATAAACCCATTTTATGTTTTTTATTGATTATTTTCAAAACTAGAGTAAATATTTGACCAGAAGGACTGACTGAGGTAGAGTCAGAAATATTTGTTGCATACCATTTGTTGCACACAAGTAAGCATGCATTAATTTATTTTATTCATATATTTATTTATTTAATATTACATAGAGTTACATAAGAAAACTTCTGTCTTGTGTATAAGGAATGTATTTTGAACACATTACATCCTACCAAATTCAAAACATTTGCATTTATCACAATTGTTTCACATACACACACACACACACACACACACACACACACTCACACACACACAAATAAAAAAATATAAAATATACAATATAAAATAAAACAATGAAAAATTACAAAACAAAAAATGTAGCATAACACTACAAAGTTCCTTAAGTATCCCATAAGAATTACAAAACAGACACAGATTAAAAAATTGACAAGGATCAGAGTATATAAGCTAGAAAGAAAGACAGTTCTCATTTCTTTTTATCCACCTATTCTATAGAAATTCTTTTTCATATGAATAGCAGATGTTGTAGTTACAAATTTCTCCCTAGAAACATCCAGTATTTCAGGTCTGTTCAACATCAATCTTTCTTTTATAATACTTATTAACTGTATGTTCATCATTAAACAAAAATATTCTGAACTCATACACGAAATTATCCTGTCTCAATAAGCTTATGCATTTCATAGACTTTTTAGCTATGTCTCACTTATCAAATAGCATGTCTGAGTCCTGCTAATCAGCATCTTTTTGTGGTTTGTTCTGTGTGTGTGTGTGTGTGTGTGTGTGTGTGTGTGTGTGTGTGTGTGTGGTCACAATATCCCTGGCATCTGAACATTCCAATCTGCAATCTATGAAATATGACCTTTTTCTAAATTGTATTCAGTTCTACTTGTCTGATAACTATCAATCAACCAAAGCTCAGAAATAAAATGGACAAATACGACAGAAAATTCTCAAAATCAAATGGCCAAGATTATATACAATTTAACTGGGCATGGTGTTATATGCCTGTGATCCCTGTACTTAGGAAGCTTAGGTGGGAGGACTGTGTTCATGGCCAGCCTGGAGTACATTGTGAGATGCCTCAATCAAATATATCATTTATGAATAACTTGGAAAACTAAAGGAGGAACTGAGAGACATTGTCTGAAACAACAACATAAATTATGCAAAATTTGGAAATCCAAAGTATAAACTGATAATTTGGTGCTAAGGCATGACAAAATCTTTTTCTAGTCTACAGTTTCAGAATGAACACCAACCAAATTTCAGAAGCTGTACATTCTGTTGTTGACTTTGACAATAATAACACAAAATTGTTAATGTATTTCCTTAGACAATCATAGGTCTCTGTTTATGAACTATCTTGTTCTTACCACAATTTACTGCCTACAATTGATAATAGGTATTACAGATTCATGGTTTCTTCCATGAAGGAAATATTTCCAGTGATAAAAGTATAGTTGATGTTTAAGTTTTTGGTTGATGATCAAATCTGACAAATTAAATATTTAGTTGTTTTAGTAAATCGTTTGATTATGTTGCAACTTGCATACTGATGACTGCAAATATTAAATCAATGTGTTCAGTTCAGAGGTAAGTTCACATGCTTGAAGTCATCACCATAGATATGCCAGTATATATTCCTTTCCTTTGAAAGTTTCTTTTGACCCTCATTTCTTTTTGATGCAGAACCTTAAATTTAAGGGTATTGGTACTCTGATTTTGTTATGTTTTGAATTGCTTCAATTATGCATTTCTATAAAAAATTAGAATAATTTCATCATATATACAAAATACCTTTTTATAAATTCCATTGGTATTCTACAATCTCCATGGTTTCAGATGATAACTGGACAGGTAGTTAAGAGTACTGAGTTTCCTAGTGCATCAACACAAACTCTTACTTAAAAGATTTTACATCGTGTCTCAATGAGATTAAAGAAATCAAAATAAATACTGTAACATTAATATCCAATAAAATCCATAAGATAACATCATCAATTCTGTATTGTCAATGTATATATGAATACATTTTATTTTGTTGAAAGAGTAAAATCTCCCAAAGTTTATACCTTGTCAATGTTGCGATCATTTATGTATGTATGGTTGTTTGAATGAGAATAATCCCCATAGGATCATATATGTGAATGCTTGCTGCTGGGTTGGTGGAATGGTTTGGGAAGGATTTGGACATATTGCCTTGTTGGAAGAGGCATATCAATGAGGGTGGGATGGAGGTTTCAAGAGTCAACACTACTTCCAGTTAGCTCTCTATCTGCCTTCTGCTTGTGGATAAGGTAAGGATGCAATCTCTCAGCTACAGTGCCAGTAATTGTTTACCTGCCTGCTTCCTCACCCCCTGCAATGACAGTCATGGATTTACATTCTAAAACTTCAAGCGAGCCCCCAATTAAATGCTGTTTTTTATATGTTGGCTTGATCACAGTGTCTCTTCAGAGCAATAGTACAGTAACTAAGACAGCATGTATCTGTATTGTCCTCTGTAATTGAATTTGATATAATCAATTAAATTTGTCTTCACTAACTTCTTGTTTAATATTCTTATACAAAATATTTATTTGTTTTTATAACAATGACATGTGTGGCAGCCCTAATGTATGCTGAAACATAAATCAAAGAGCCATTTAATTAGAAGTGTGCATGTGTGCATGTGTACAGTGTGGGGTATGTGTGTGTATATGTGTGTATGTATGTGAATGTGTGTGTGTGTGTGTGTGTGTGTGTGTGTGTGTGTGTGAAAATGGTAGTCACTGAAAGATCATACTTTGACAACTTGGAAGATAATATTCCAATTATAGATTTTTTTAGAATAAAAGTCACAGTACATATTTAAAGAAAATGAAATAAATGATCCATCTATGGATCTGAAAAAAAGTTTGTTTTAAATATTTTAAATTCCAAAACAACCACAAACATATAGCTTGTTAAAACTTTCAAGTAATATTAAGAACATTGTTAACTTCATTTGTCAGATGTATAAATGAATGTTTCTATTTACATTTATATTACACTCTGTTTCTCTGTAGAAAATATTAAAAGACTTAAACTTTACAGTGAAATCACATTATAACCACTGAAGTAGAGCCATCTATGGTGTGCAGCAATACAGGCTTTTTTTTTTTTTAACTGAGCAAGAATGAGAAAATGAGCTATTCATGTCCAGAATTTCAATGTGGTTGCTAAAGTTAGTAGACAATAATATATAATAAATTACGGAGATGCATTATGAATTGGTTTTATAAAAAAGTAAAGGTGAAATCTGTCAAGGAAAGGGAAGATTTATAAAAAACACTGATCTTCATACTCTGTCATCCTGCAGGCCTAGAAGATACCATGGTAGGATACAGGGCTGCCAGGATAGAATTTAAAACACCCCTATACATCAGAATACTGAAAACATTCAGACTGAAAAACCAAAGGCTCTGGTTTGTTTCTCTCACACACAATAAAAAGGAATTTTTTAGAGCTACAATAATATGTGAACTTCATTCTTCAACTCACAACTGTATAGCAATTTACTCCTAAATTGTTCTTTCATTTCTAATTTTACATTGTTTAGTTTCCACACATGCATATAAGTTTTATGTTGGCTTTGATTTTCTTTGTACATTATTCAGGTAGGTTTTAAGACTGCTGTTTCTATTTCTCCACCTACTTCACCATAAGGTACTCTTTAAAGTACTTGTTAGATGTGTCTTATATACTGCCTTCTTATTTCTACATTTATTCTTTCATCGTCTCTCTTCTTAGTTTCACTTCTTAATTATGATCTTCCAGAGTTTAAGTATACCTAAAATTTGTGGACACTAATAATATTTCAATGTCCCTGTTAGCTGCTTTAACCATATCAACTCCTATTTTTATTCAAAATTGGACTAATACTTAATTTTTCCATATTATCTTTGGCTGTTTATCCTCCAACAGCTATTGAACTCAAATGAGCTACTGTTAATATCTGACTGGTACAACAATTGTGTAGCGATATCAATCAGCCATGATTATTCTCTTAGTTAATTTCCTACTCATAATACAAATTTAACATGAGGCATTCTATCTTCTAGGCTGAGTAACTGTTTTCTGAAGTGCACAAGGCTTACCATGCCCAAGTGACACATGAACATAACAAATACTTCAATTGAAAGATCATAACCATTTTAAAAATACAACAAAATAAAAGCAAATGCATGAATCCTAATATGATTACATAAGAAACATGAAAAAACAAGATACTGTATTACCTCCAGGAAATATTATTCCTAGAATAATGGCATTGAGTAAGAGTGAATAAGAAGAAATCTCAGACAGAGTACTCAAAAAATTTATGAAAATACGTTCAAAAAAGAAAAGAAAAGGAAGTCCCTGGTTGAAAACAAAAACAAATAACTAAACAAAATAAGGAAATCAATATACAACATTAAAGAAGAATTCGAGATCTAGAGGGAAACACTGAAGAAAAAAATAATCTGAAATACTAGAGATGAAAAACATAGTAAATCAAATTGACAGCTCTCTTTAAAAGACTAAGCAATAGAATGGACCAAAAAGAGGTGTCAGAAGAGTTAAAAAAAAAAAAACCAGCCAAAAGACCAAAGAGGTAGTAGAAGGAACTCTAGAGAAAGAACTACAGAAATAGCAGGTCATTAACTATAAAGAAAGAAAAGCAGAAATGGAAAGGGGTCTTCAACTGTGGAGGGATGAGGGAGGCAATATAGAGAGAGATGGAAGGAGGATAGATGGATAAATGACATTAAATATGCTGTTATAAAGAAAGAGTCATTTACAACTATCTATATGTACAAATTATGAAATTATTCTACTAGATGTAAAAATGTTCTAACCCAAAGCCACTGACTATCTAACAAAAGCCCCAGTACCAGATCCCTTTACAATGAAACTCTTGTATCTTTGGTTTAAAGATCATTGAGGAAGGGGAGTAGAAAGACTATAAACAGGAAATTTTCTGTGATATTGTGCTTTCTAGTAATGCCAGAAACTATACCTATAAATCTAGACAAAATCACTGCCCAAATGTGATCTGAACAAGAATAACATCAATGGACATGACATAGTAGACTGGAAAAAGCACATGAGGCCCTCATAAAGAGACCTATAGATCACTATAAGAAACTATAAGCAATTGAGGAATCCTAGAATCAGAGAATACTACCCTATTTGGTTGCCCACTGCTCTGAACAGTTAGCTCTGAAAACTTATATAAAAATAATCTTATACAGATAGAACAGGCAATGTTTATATATATATATATGCATTTAACAACAATTGTCTAAAAAAGTGGCCATGAATTTTAATGAGAGTGGGAAGGTCTATATGAAAACATTTGAAAGAAGGAAATATAGAAATGTTTTAATAATAGTATCAAAAATAATTTTTTTTGTTTTATTCAAGACCAGGTTTCTCTGTGTAGCTTTGTGCCTTTCCTGGAACTCACTTTGTATACCAGGCTGGCCTTGAATCCCAGCACTCAGGAGGTAGAGCCAGGCGGATCTCTGTGACTTCGAGGCCAGCCTGGTCTACAGAGTGAGATCCAAGACAGGTACCAGAGAAACCCTGTCTAAAAAAACAAAAACAAAAACAAAAACAAAAAAAATATAAAATTTAAAAACTGAAAATATATCGACTGCAATATTTAGCTATATATTCCTTGAGTATACACCTAAGATTCTATATCTTACAACAAAGATCCTTGCTTATCCATGTTGACTGCAGCTCTATTTATAATTGCCAAAATTTGAAAACAGCATAGATATCCACCAGCTGATGAATAAATTATGAAAATATCATACTTGTATACAATGGAATAGTACTCCATTGTTAAGAAAACAGAAATTATGATTTTCAAATATGGAACTAAATGCAGTCATCCTTAGTGAAGCAACATAGACCCAGATAAACAAATATTGCACATTTTCTCTTGTATGTGGCTGTTTGCTTTTAAGCTTTAGACATATGTGTTCCATTTAGATTATCCATAGAGATTAGATAGCTAGTAAGGAATCAGAAAGGAACAAGTAAGGAAAGGAATCTTCTAAGGAATTTGGAACTAGAACATAGTGTTATAGAGGAATAAACAGGGAATTAGAATAGAAGTAGTCAATGGGGAGGTAGATGTGAGAGTAGGGTAGTGGAGAGAACAGGGGAGTGATAACAGTAACATGATTTTGAAAACAATATGGAAACTTACTACTATAGTAACTTTCTAAAATACATACATAAACTGAATTTAAAAGAAGTTACCAAATAATTTGGGGATATACTCTCCCAAATAAACATATATGCTGCAAATAAAATCCAGGAATGAGTTATATTGTTTTGAGTCATTTGTAAAAGTGGTCACAGTGACATATCCCTCAAACTTTACAAGTTATTGTCAATGATATTAGTTACCATCTAACACCTAGTGGTAAGACCCTATTTCTTAAGACACCACATATTTGTGTTTTCAAATATGGAAGAATCAAGCTGGTGCTCAACTAGAAGATTCAATTATAATGACTAGTATTCATAGTGCTGGTGCTTCTGTGCACAATAAAGAAGAAAAGTTGTTATTTTTACCCAACTATGACCTCTGAATGCAACAATACTGCTCAGATAATCCCTCTTCCCACTCTTTGACTGAACTCCCAGAGCTCAGCCTGGTGCTTGGCTCTGGATCTCTGCTGTATTTAGAGTTTTCTCCAGTCAGTCCAGCCCCATGGACCCCTCAACCACTAATAAAATAATTACTCAAAAGCTCATATTAATTAAACTGCTCAGGTATTAGCTCAGGCCTACCATTGTCTAGCTCTTACAATTATACTCAGCCCATTTCTGTTAATCAATATGTCACCACATGTTCTGTTGTTTTACTTGCTTCCTTTAAATGCTGCTTCCTGGATGGCAGGATGACATCTCTCGCTTCTTGCCTTCCACTTCCCAGATGTCTTCTCTCTCTTTGTCCCACCTACACTTCCTACCTTGCTATTGGCCAATCAGCGGTTTTATTTATCAATCAATCATCCATAGCACACTGCATCTGTTTTCATCAGTTACTAGATGAAGGCTATGATGACAGTTAGGGTATTTACCAATCTGATTACCAGAGTATGTCAGTTTAGGGACCCCCTCCATTACTGCTAGTAGTCTAATCTGGCATCATCCTTATGGATAACTGGGAATTTCCCTAGTACTAGGTTTCTCCCTTATCTCACTCCATCCCTCCCCCAGCTAGACCATCTTATTCCCTCATTTTCTCAACTCATACCCCAAGGACTCTTGTTCAAATGTGTTCATAGCAGCACTATTTGTAATAACCAGAACCTAGAAACAACCTAAATGCCCCTCAACTGAAGAATAAAGAAAATGTGGTACGTATACACAATGCAATTACTCAGCAGTAAAAAAAAAATAAATAAATAAATAAAACAATGACATCATGAAATTTGCAGGCAAATGGATGGAACTATAAAATATCATCCTGAGTGAGGTAACCCAGATTCATAAAGATAAATATGGTGTGTACTCACTCAAAAGTGAATACTAGATATAAAGCAAAGGATAATCAGACTATAACCCACAACTCCACAGAAGATAGGAAAAAAAGAGGACTCTAAGAGGGACACATAAAATCACCTTGGGAAGGAGAAACAGAGATTTTCATCTCTGAGTAAACTAGGGATGAGGGGAGAGCAATAGAGGGGCAACAACAAGCACTTTTAAGAAAGAATGGGGTTTGAAAGATATCTATGATTATCTATTAAATAATTTAAAATATAAATAATAATACATACACTTATAATATTTTTCTTTTAAGAAAGTGAGCAATGAGTAAAGGTACCTCATTATGTTCAGCCAACAAAGAACTAAACATTACTAGAGCATAATCTCATAATATGTTTAACAGGAAATTTAAAAGATGCTAAAAGTTATTTTACATTTTGTAATCTTAAAATTTCTCTTGTAGGTTGCAACTCCAAGTGTGAAATTGACACATTAAATACAGAATGAACAGAAGACACAAGTAAATCTCTTAGGAAGTAAAATACATATATAACATATGTCAATAAAGTGCTACAGAAAATTCAAAATTATAGGGCACATTTTAACATAAAATGGAACATTTATATCATCTCCATGCTTTTCCTTCAAGAGAAAAGCAAGGGAAATGATTAATATTTATCTAATCACTGGAGAAACCATTATGAGTCAAGTCTAATTAATCATCTTACTTTATTGAATATGATATGTAAACATGGATATAGAAGAGAAAAATTAATTAGTTTCTGAAAAGACAAGATTCTTACTCTGACATAAAATGCTAAAATTAGATTACAAGAATACTCAAATTGAGTCTAATGAAGTTTTGTAGCATAAAAGGAATGAAATTAAAAATGATATTTAATAAGTGATAAAAACTTGACCTAAAGGATTATCAGAATACTAAATAGTACATAATGATAAAATAGAATGAGATATTAATTTCTAGATAACAAAAAGTTAAATTAAATTGATAATATCTTTATTCTTTTACATTATTAAAAGTATTCTATAATTTGGAACAAAGAACAATTCATTTTATAGGTAGGTTCACATTCCTTAGTGATCTACATTGAAACAGTTTTATTTTTTAAAATAATCTTGGCTAATCGCAAAAATGTTAGGAAAGCAAAGAACTATCTTACTTGTATATAGAATATAATCTCACTATTTTCAAGATACTACATAACTGAATGTCTATATTATAGTAAACAATTGTTTTTATCAAAAGCTTTCACATCCATTTTAATATTCTTTTTTATAATACATTTAAAATTTAAATATTGTTTCTTCTTGTTGATAAGGAAACAATCTTAGTGAAAATGAAATAGAGTTCATAAAGAAGGTTATTAAGAAGTTTGAAAACATAGCTGTACATTATTTGTTCATGACTCTACAGCACATAGTCTTTCCACCTTTAAATACTCAACTATTAGGCCACAGAATATAATTTTATCAGTTGAAATTAATTAAAAGTTCAGTACATAGTAAGAGGATATTTTTTTATTCACAAATCTTAGATGAATGGCTGTTTAAAACACTTTATTTTATATGTAACTGGGATTTATGCATATAAAAGTTACATTCTGGAAAATTTAGAAATATTACACAATAATATTTAAATACATTTATGTAGAAAGAAGTAATTCAAATATTAATTAAAACCACACTAATTTGAAACTGTGACAAGCAGCATTCTAAGATAATCCACAAGATTCAACTCACTGGTGTCTACAAGAGGTGTAATTCTCTCTGTATTGTATGTGGGCTATACCTGTGACTATGATGTAGTCTTTTTATTCTATGGCTATTAGTATGAGAAAACACCATTACTCTTCTGATTAAGTATAAAGTATATGGTGCACCCCACAACATATTATAAAGAGGAAACAAAAACTAAACCATGCTCTTTGGTCTCTGAAGATAAACAATAGCACTGTTTTGAGCAGCAGGCTATGGGTACAGTACTGGGAATACATACATTGGTCTCTGGGAATTGAGAGGCCTATAGGAAGAAAAAGACATAAGCAACTGAATTGAGACAACAACCACTGTCCTAGGAAGAGGAACTTAGGGAGTTTATACTGAGAAACATCAATTTTAGCCTGGTAGAACATGAGCACTGAACACAGTCATGTCATGAAATTAATCAGCCTCACAGTTTTAAGATACAGGGTGGTAAATAGTAAGCAACCATAGAAATCTTATTTACCTAACTACTGGATTTTTTATTAAGAATTTTTTTCATTCCTTTTACAAGATAAAAGATTACCCTCTTCCCTCCTCTCACCCCCAAGCCTCCCCTCCCAAGCCATCTCCCACTCCCTTCCACAAGAAGGCAAGGCCTCCCATGTGGAGGCACATTCAGTAGAGGTAACTCTAAGCTCTTTCCACTGCCTCAAGGCTGCACAAGGTATCCATCATAGGTAGTGGGCTCTACAAGCCCACTCTTGCACCAGAGATGGATTCTAATCCTACCACCAGGGGTCCTCCCAAGAAGATCAAGCTACAGGATTGTCTCACCATACAAAAGGCCTAATCCAGTCCCATATAGGCTCCACAGCCATTGATCCAACTTTCATGAGTTCCCTCTTGGTTTGGTCATGCCTGCATGTTTCCCCATCATGATCCTGATGCACTTGCTCATAGAATCCCTCTTTTCTCTCTTTGACTGGACTCCTGGATCTCTGACTAATGATTGGCTATTGATTTCTGTATTTGCTTCCATCATTAATTACAGAAAAGTTCTGTGATGACAGGGTATTCACCAGTCTGATCTCTGGGGCAAGCCCGTTCAGTTTAGGCACCTTCTCCACTATTGCTAGTAACCCAGGCTGGGGTCATCCTGGGGGATTCCTGGCAACTTCCCTAGTACCAGGTTTTTCTCTATTCCTGTGATGCCTTTCTCTATTGTGGTATCTCTTTCATTATGTTTTCCCTCCCTCCCTGTTCCTGTTCAACCATCCCATTCCCTTAGGCTCTCATCCCCTATTCCCTACCCTCCATTTCCCACAACTTATGCCCAGTTTACTGATGGAGATCTCATCTATTTCCCCTCCCCATGGTGGTCCATGTGTCCCTCTTTGGGTCTTCCCTGTTAGTGAGCTTCTCTGGAGATGTGGGTTATTGCATGATTACCCTTTGTTTTATATCTAGTATCCACTTATGAGTGGGTACATACCATGTTTGTTCTTCTGAGTATGGGTTATCTCACTCAGAATTATATTTTCTATTTCCATCAATTTAACTGCATATTTCATGCTGAGTAGTACTTCAATGTTTATATGTACCCCATATTCTTAACACATTATTCAGTTGAGGGGCATCTAGGTTGCTTCCAGGTTCTGGCTATTATGAATAATGCTGCTATGAACATAGTTGAGTATGTGTCCCTGTGGTATGATTGAGCATTCCTTGGGTATAGCTGGGTCTTGAGGTAGATTAATTACCCATTCTCTGAAAAAACACCATACTGATTTCCAATGTGGCTGTACCAGTTTGCACTCCCACCATCAGTGGAAGAATGTTACCCTTTCTCCACATACTCTTCAACATAAGCTGTCTGTAGTGCTTTTGATCTTAGCCATTATGACAGGTATAAGGTGGTATCTCAGAATTGTTTTGATTTGCATCTCCCTGATAATAATGGATGCTGAGTAATTCCTTAAATGTCTTTGGGCCATTTAAAATTCTTCCTTTGAGAATTCTCTGTGCACCACTATAACCATTTTTAATTAGATTGTTTGATATTTTGATGTCTAGTTTCTTGATTTTTTTTATGTATTTTGGAGATTAGCCCTCTGTCAAATGTGAGGTTAGTGAAAAATATTTTCTAATTATGTAGGCTACCATTTTGTCTTATTTACTGTGTCCTTTGCCTTACAGAAGCTTTTCAGTTTCAGGACATCCCATTTATTAACTATTGTTCTCAGTGTCTGTGCTTCTGGTGTTATATTTAGGAAGTGGTCTCCTATGCCAATGTGTTCAAGGCTATTTCCTATTTTCTTTTCTATCAGATTCAGTGTAACTGGTTTTATATTGAGGTCTTTGATTCATTTGCATGGTGATAGATATGGATCTATTTACAATCTTCTACATGTTGACATGCAGTTAGGCCAGCACCATTTGTTGAAGATGCTTTCTTTTTTCCATTGTTGAGCTTTGGCTTCTTTTTCAAAAATCAGATGTTCACAGGTGAGTGGGTTAATATCAGGGTCTTCAATTTAATTCCATTGGTCCACATGTTGGTTTTTATGCCAATACCAAGCTGTTTTTCTTACTATAGCTCTATAGTAGGGCTTGATGTCAGGGATGGTGATGCCTCCAGTGGTACTTTTGATGTACAGGATTCTTTTAGTTATCCTGTTTTTTTGTTTGTTTGTTTGTTTTCCAAATGAAGTTGAGTATTGTTCTTTCCAGGTCTGCAAAGAATTGTGTTGAGATTTTGATGGGGATTGCATTGAATCTGTACATTGCTTTTGGTAAGATCGCCATTTTTACTATGTTCATCCTTTCTATCCACGAGCATGGGAGATCTTTCCATTTTCTGAGATCTTCAGTTTTGTTTTTTTTTTTCTTCAGAGACTTAAAGTTCTCTTCATACAGGTCTTCCACTTGCTTAGTTATAGTTACCCCAAATTATTTTATATTATTTGTGGCTATTGTAAAGGGTGATGTTTCTCTTATTTCTTTCTCATTCCATTTATCATTTGTTTATAGGAGTGCTACTCATTTTTTTTAGTTAATTTTGTATCCTGCCACTTTACTGAAGATGTTTATCAGCTGAGGGAGTTCCATGGTAGAATTTTTGGGGTCATTTACATATACTATCATATCATCTGCAAATAGTGAGAGTTTAACTTCTTCCTTTCCAATTTGTATCACCTTGATCTTCTTTGATCTCTGTTTCCTGTTCATTTACTTAGATTTTCTATTTCCAGCATTCCCACTGCTTGTGTCTTCCTCATTGCTTCTATTTTAATTTTTCAATCTTGAACTGTTTACTTCAGAACTTTAATTGCTTTTTCATGATTTTCTTGGCTTTTTAAAAGGGATTTATTGATTTCTTCCAATTCTTTGTTTGTCTTTTCCTCAATTTCTTTAAGGTAAATTTTCATTTTTTTGAAAGGACTCTAGCATCTTCATCAAGCTTTTTTTAAGGTAACATTCTTCTGCTTCTACTACATTGTGATGTCCCGGTCTTATTCTTGGAGGAGGGCTAAGTTCTGGTGATGCCATATTGCTCTTTATGTTGTTGTATGTATTTTTATATTGATGTCTACATATCCCTTCCTCTAATAAGTGCAAGAGGTGCCTGAGTGAGCTGCTATTGGTCAACTCTGTGCTTGTTGTTTCTGTGTCTAAGGGAGCCCTTTTGCATCCTATCTTAGCTCTTTATCTAATTGGAGCTGTCAGATTCTGAATCTCAGGGAGGTGCACTTGCCCCAATCCAAGCTAGCTGATTCTAAGACACAGGGAGACACTCTTGGTCTTATCAGGGCTCTTGGTCCAGTCAGAGCTGGTGGATTCTGTGTCTCAGGAAGCCACTCTTGGTCCAATGAGAGCTGGCAGATTCCTTGTCTCAGGAAGTTGCTGGGGTCACAGGCAGATGGATATCGCAGTAGGGCTTGGGTTTTGTAGATTGCAGGGTCCAATGTGGGGTTTTTCTGGGGGATCCTGGCCACAGGGAGTTTTCCCTGCTGGCCACTAACTGGGGCAGAGTTGGGTGGGGGTTCCCGGGAACTGGCGCTGTCCCAGTGCCTGGGTCCCAGAGCCTAACTACTGAATGTTAATGTGACATTTCAATTTGCTACTGAAAAATGTGTACTCCAGAGTACAGTGACTGTTAAGGAAACTGTAGGGTGCTTTTTTAGAGACTGTCAAGGGATAAGCTACTCTTATGTATATTAGTTTAGAAATCAATAATTAAATATATCATATATATATATGCAAACTTTGTGGTTATCCTTATATTTGGGAAAGATGAAATAATTCATGAACATTTTAATTAAGACTGAAATGCCACAATTTGACGAGATGGTAAGTAACCACTGAGCTATCTCTTCAGGTCCTAAACCTTTACATTATTGTCAGAGGTCCATTGTTTAATTTAAAGCACAAGCCTGTTTCTGAAGATACTGAAAATGGTCATGAAGCAGAGAAGTATTATGTAGTTTTACTACAAAAGCTTTCTTTTTACAGAATCTTCAACTGTAATATTTATCTGGCTTAATCTTTATCAATGAACCTAGAGGAAATATCAGCATAGTCCTATACTACTAGTACAAATGAATTATTGAAAAGTTTTGACAATATGTTCATTAAATATATTATACTTTTTCAACAAACTTCTGGTATAGCAGTTCAGAATTATAATTTGCTATACAATTTAAACATAAAGTAGAGCAATTACACATTTATATACCATACACATTTAAATTACCCAATGTAAGTTTTATATACTTTTCAAAAAAATTTATATGCTTAATTATTACTAATTTTATTTGTTCTAGTTACACTCTATCTCTACATGTTGTTTGTTAAAATGTACTTATAATTACTTTTTATGTTTATGTGTGTGTGCATGAATTTATGTACACCAACAACATATAGGTACCCTCAGAGACCAGAGGGTATTGGATCACCCAGAAATAGAATACAAGCATCAACTGTTAGTGAGCTGTGAATTGAAGCCAGATCCTCTGCAAGAGTGGTTAATACTATTAATAGCTGAGCCTTGTCTCTAACCCACAATCTTTGTTTTTAATATCATTCAATTTGCAAATGTTTACTCCTCGCTGTATGAAATCTTCTTTGATGTTTGCCTGGTAAACTCAATCACTACCAAGTATTTATTTTAAAAACACAGACTGGTGTTATATTTACAAAAAGACAAATTGCAAATTTTTCATGTGTGATTATAATTAATTTTGACACTTTAAGGGCAGCATACAAGTCTCATGAGGAAATAGAACAATCTTCTATTATGACTCCTTTTTCTTCAGAAGTTAAAAACTGGACATTAAGAAAACAAATAACCCAATTTAAAAATGGGGTACAGATATAAACAGAGAATTATCAAAAGAAATCCAAATGACTGAGAAGCACTGAAAGAAATGTTCAACACCTTAGTCATAAAGAAAATGCAAATCAAAACTACATTGAGATTCCATTTTTCATTTCAGAATAAAGATCCCTTCACCCATACCCAGCAGGAAGCAATTCTAAGAATGTGACACCCACATTCCCAAAGGGGTGGTGTGGGGCGGGTGGTTTTTTGTTCTTTTAATGGGTTTTGGGTCTGGAATAGTTTTCATTGTTTAGGAGGGTTGGTTACAAGTTGTTGTTAAGGGTTAGGAAAAGGGCTAGGCAAAGGAGATTAGATTTAAGATGCTTGTTTGAAAAAAAAGAGAGAGAAAAAAGAAAAAGACAACTAGTTTTAAATACTTTACATTGGATTGGAATGTTTTATATTGTATACAAATTATATATATAAAGATATATACACATATATGTATACACACATATATGTACATATATATATAGAGAGAGAGATTATTAGAATATGCCATACACATATTTCTAATCTTGCTCAAGATATTGTACTTATACCATTTATTTAAGCAATTTGCTAATCTTTGAATGTCATTATTACCAACTATTAGGATATATAGAAATGAAAGTTAGTAGTTAGACATTACAATCGAACTTGTAGTCATATTAGGTGTGTTTTCAAGATTGAACATGTATATTTTATATAGACAGGTCATCTTCAAACCCTTCAGAGATCTACAGAATATGGCATTAAAATGTTTTAATAACAGGAATTTTTCTTTTTTGTTATGACTATGAGACATGTTGATTCCTGGCAGTACCAATCTACCTCAGAGAAAATAAGGGCATTGAAGCAACTGCATATGGAGTTAACTTTCATTGTGGCCAAAGTCAGCCACTGGACAACAAAGTATCCTCAAATCAACTGCTGACAAACAGGACAGACAGGACATGAAACCAAGGACTACTGATTCTTGCCCAAACAAGTGTGCTTGTGGCTTTAACAAAAGGCATCTTCTGAAGTCAGGACAATAAGGCACCATCCCTGAAGTGAGTGGCATTTGCAATCTGGAAAAGGTACCATGCCCTTTTCTTTGAAGGCAGCTGAACAGGCAGTGGGCCAATGGTTTCTGAGGTGCAGTGGAATAGCAGATGAAACAGTTATTCTTGAAGAATAACTAAGCTCACCCATCTCAATAGTAGACTTGCATTTAATAGAGGGATGTGGAGAAAAATGAAGCCCCACACACATACATAGCCAAGAAGAATGGACAGCTGAATTGAAAAAACATATCACTAAGCTGACAAACATTATCTACAGATCAGCTTTGGACTACAAAGTGCTTAAAGCAATTCTGAGATGATCCAGTTTCAAAGACCACTTAAAGTAGGACTTGAAACAAGCCCTGCACTTTCTCATTATGCAGTGACAGGACAAATGATACAGGACTTGACAGTTAACCCAAAAATACAGTTTTTGTTTAAAACAGAAAAAGGAGAATATAGATATGAGGTAGATCACTGAATATACCCTGGGAAAAAAGATAAAGAAATAATAGGGTAAATGGGTAGATTATTGAATCTACACTAAAAAGACAAAGGGAAAGATATAAAAATGATAAAAGGTAAATTATTGAAATTTTTATGAAAAGTAAAAAGAGAGAATATGAATATGAAGAGAAAAAAGATCAATTTTTGAATCTACTTTAAAAAAAAGGAACTATTTGTTTTACATAGGATAAGTAATGAAAATGTTTGGTCTGAGTTTATCAAATGTTACTGGACTGGACATTGTTTTATATATAATGGAGTTTTTCACCTGAATCTGTCAAATGTTAATGGACTAGACATCATTAATGTAATCTTGACTGTGTATATTATAGATACTTATTGGATATGATTTTTCTTGTATTAGTTATAACCTTTTTCTAAATTTTAGACAAAAGGGGAAATGTGGTGGTATTATGTTCCTCAAAATATTGTGCACCCTAATAAATTTATCTGGGGTCAGAGAACAGAAAGCCACTAGATGCAGAGCCAAAAATGGTGGCTAGAAAATGGGTCAGAACAAGCCATAGCAGAAGCTGGGCGGCGGTGGTGCACACCTTTAATCCCAGCACTTGGGAGGCAGAGCCAAGTGGATCTCTGTGTGTTCAAGGATACTGCCAGCATGGAGACACACTCCTTTAATACTAGGGAGTGACGACAGAAAGTAGAAAGATTTATAAGGCGTGAAGACCAGAAAGTAGAAGCATTTTGGCTGGTTAAGCTTTCAGGCTTTTTAGTAGCACAGTTCAGCTGAGGTTCATGAGGATGAGGACTCAGAAGCTTCCAGTCTGAGGAAATAAGACCATCTGAGGAACTGGCGAGGTGAGGTAGCTGTGGCTTGTTCTGTGTTTCTGATCTTCCAGCATTTTCGCCAACACCTGGCCTCAGGTTTGTTTTTATTAATAAGAACTTTTAAGATTCCTGCTACATTTGGAGCCCAACATCTACACCTGTCAGACTGCCTAATCAATAACACAAGTGACAGCTCATGCTGCGGAGAATGTGGAGCAAGGGAAATACTCTTCTATTGGTGATGGGACTACAAAATTGTACAGGCACTATGGAAATAAGTGTGTAGTTCATCAGAAAGATAGGACTCAATCTACCTCAAGATCCAGTTATAATACTCTTGGGCTTACTAACTCAGGATCTTCATCCTACTAAAGAGATATTTGCTCAACTATGCTAGTTGCTGCTTTATTGCTGTAGTCAGAAATTTAGAAAGAGACTGATGTCCACCAATGAATAAAGAAAATGTGATACTTTTACACAATGGAGTATTACTTGGTTGTTAAAAGAATAATGAAATTCTCAGGGAAATGGATGGAGCATAAAAACAATCATCCTGCGTCAGTTAATTCACATGGAAAAAGACAAATATGTGCATTTGCTTATACGTGGAAGTTAGCTGTTACGTTTTTGATAAGAAAACTATAATAGACATAATTACAGAGGTCAGATATAAATTAAAGAACAAGAACAGTGAGGGATCTCCCAATTAAAAAAAAAACTAAAATAAATAGGATGGAGAGAACTGGAACAGGATGATAAAATGGGGAAGGGGAGGAAAGAGGGAAGTAATGATGTGAACCCCATGAAGGACAGCTAGTACTAAGGATCATTTGAGAGTTTTATGGAACCCTTGCACATTTGTAGCTTCCATGAATGACAAAACAACAGTAAAATTGAGCTCCAGTTAGACATATTTCATCACCAAATGAAGACTTCAATTCTGGGAGTGGATTATATCTAATTAATTTATTGGCCAAAGATGTTCCATATAAACCCCAAAACAAACCAGGCTATTAACAGTGTTATTGATTGCTCTCCACAACCATGATTGTAAGGCCCAGTTGCTGAAGATATCATCAACACAACTGACTGAATATAGAGACATCAAGCTGGTGCCTACCTAGACCCTTCACCCATACTGACAAGTGTTAATGATACCTGATGGTACTTTGCATGTTACCAGAGGAAACACACACACATCCACAAAACCTTTGATCTACAACAGTAACTCACTTCAAGATGCACTATTGTAATAGAGTCACAAAACTTGTAGCCAACCAAAGTCCAATTAGATTTAAGGTCAATCCATAATGGCAAACCATGAGGTGGAACCCATCCTTGAAACTTCTTTATTGCCAACCTGAGAATAGATAGCCCAGGGACTTAGGATAAAACCAAATACTACTTTTCTTTAAAAAAGACTAACATTAAAATGACTACTATTAATATTCTGCAAAACTCATAGATCATTGTCTTGCTCAGCCATCATCAGAGAAGCTTCCTCCTGCAGCAGAGAGGAACAAATACAAAAAAACACAGCTAGGCATTATGCAGAGAGTGAGAAACTTTGAACCCCTATCCCTAAATGGCATGTTTATAGCACATCCCTCCCCTTACGGCTCAGGCAACACTGTGGAAGAGAAGGTATAAAAAGTCCAAGAGCCAAAGAGCATGGAGGGCACCACAGAAATAACATCTAAACATAGCATGAGAATGAATATTTTTGACTCACAGAGACCTTGGCAACATGTACAGGGCCTGCACAGTTCTGAGCCTAATGGGGTTCTAGTGATAAAATGGGAAGTGGGCACATGTATGTGAACCCTAACACAAAAGCTATCTCCAATTGATAATTGCTTCGCAAGAAAAAAACTAGTTTTTTTCTAATGGAATACCACTGGGTATACAAATCATGATTAAGGCCATGCCCCAAGCCTCATAGTAGTCAGTGCAAAATAAACTCAATGTCATTTTGGAAGTTCTTTTTTTTTCCCATGGTGATTTATTGGGACTTTTTTTTTTTTTAACCTTACAGTGTCTTTGTTATATTTGTTTTCAAACTCTGTGTTTTTGTAGGATTTCTATGTAAGCAGGTGTTTCTCTGCATGTATACGTTTCTTGAGCTTTTTGTTTGTCTTTTTTTTTCTGTTTGATTTCTTTGTCCACTGTTTTTTTTTGCTTTTATTTCATTTAAATTTGTCATTTTTAAATGTCTTTTTATATTCTAATAAGAGATAAGTAGAGAAAATGTGGATTTGGATGGGTGAGGAAGAGAGGAGGATTTGTGTGAAGTTGGAGAAGGGAAGGAAGTAATCAGAATATATTGTATGAAAAAAATCTATTTTCAATTTAAAAAAGAGAGGCCAAGCAGCAGTGGCACAAGACTTTAATCCCAGCACTCAGGAGGCCGAGCCAGGTGGATCTTTGTGAGTTCGAGGTCAACCTGGTCTACAGAGCAAGATTCAGGACAGGCACCAAAACTACACAGAGAAACCATGTCTCGAAAAACCAAAAAATAAATATATAAATAGATAAAATTAAAAAGACATGAAAACAGTTAGTGTCACATTAAATTATATCAGCAGGTCTACTCTAATTGAAACATATCTTGTCAGGTTTAGAATTCATAAATGATAAATAACTGCTCTCTATAATTTTGAAACAGTTTAGAGTTATTTGATATTTTACTTTTATATATTAGCTCATCTTAATAAAAAGATCAATAAATACTTTTTCATTTAAGGGAACAATAATGAAATATATACAAAATTTGTTTATTAATTTTTCTGAGAAATATAAATTCTTTGGATAACCTTAAAACATTAAGGAAGTGGGGCTGGTAAGGTGGCCCAGTGGTAAAGAGCACTTCCTGCTCTTTCAGAGAACCAAGGTTCATTATGTAGCACTCACAAGGTTATCTGAAACTCTAGTTTAGGGCTATCTAACAACATTGTCTGACCCTGGTAGACACCCGGTACGTATATGCTGCTCAGACATAAATGTAGGTAAGACACTCATATGCATAAAATAAAAACAATAAATTTTTTTAAAAGAATTAGGGAAGTTAACATCTTTTTCAAAGTAGTTAGAAGTTGAAGACACTAGTAAAAATTTACTGTGGTCACAGAAGAAAAGACAAATGGGCAGTGAGTATGTAAAATTAAAAGTAATTCTGTAACCTTTCCTGGGGTGACTCTGTGTGAATCAAATAAATTTCAATCTTCTTTCCACCATCTAGGAAGATCTTCTTTTTCTGAAAAGGCTAAATATATTTGTTTTTTTAAACTTGCTCACTCAAAAGATATATAAGGCATGAAGACCAGAAACTAGAAGCATTTTGGCTGGATATTTCATGGATATTTTGGCATGCAACAGTTAGAGGTTCTCATATGAGAATTACAAAATAAAAAGTGGGTAAGTCTTTCTGCAGCTGCATCATTTGACAATTACCCTAATGTAGCTTATCTTCAGAATCATCAATAAAAGATTTCAGAGTCCTAGAAAACAGTTAAAGATATATATGGCAAATCAGGAATACAATTTTTGCTGGTATAAATTTTTCTGGTGGTGTCTTCATGATCATTACACCAAAACCTAGGCAACCAACAGTTGCACTGGTTGCTTTTACATTTCATTTTCATATTGTATCAATCTTTCTCTTCATAAATGTATGTTTAATCATGCCTCTATTTCTCTTGAAAATTCTGTATCTGCTCCCATAATATGTTCCTCAAGCTTTAGAACGCATAGGTTTTTTATGCAGTCAAACCAATAGAAGGAGCAAGATTTCTATTAGGATACATACATAATCTTAGTTTTATAGAAGTAAATATTCCAAATAATTTATTCTGTGGACATTTTTAACATGAGAAATATGTTGGAAGTCGCTGATGTGCCAATCTGGTCACACAAGAGATTTATACTTTTCTATGAAGTAATTTGATTGACTGATATATATTTCCACTCTAAAGCATTCAAATAAATAAGGCAGGGGTAAAGAAAGATGTAATAACTAGAAACCTACTGACAAATAGTTTGCAATAAACTGTGTGGATCCTCAGATGATTTGACATTCTTTAGAATATGACAATTAGAATGAAAAAATAATTTCCAAAACAAAAGCAAAAAAAAAAAAAACATGTGTAATTTCTCCCTGGCATCCTTTTTTCATTAAAAAAATAAAAGAATGTAAGCAAAAATGAAAGGTAACCAAAGATTTATCCCACCAAAGATTAAAGAGGTAAATATTACATTCTAGTTCTAAGTTAATAGTTAAGTTTATGTAATATTAATGTACAATGACATTATGAGTCATGTTCATTTGTGTACAGACATTTTGGCATTTTTGTGGTTTAGAGAAGATAAGGGAACTTGAAGCTGTATTGTATTGTCTAATAACTATAAATGAAAGAAACGACAACAATTATTTTGATGACAGGTATATAAATTAACACTATAGTGATATTTTATTTGTATTGAAATGTGATTTTATTTGTATGTCAATAAAGTTGCCTTGAGGTCAGAGAAAGCCAGAGCAGAAGCCGAGCAGTAGTGGGGCACGCCCTTAATCCCAGCACTTGGGAGGCAGAGCTAGGCGGATCTCTGTGTGTTCAAGGACACAGCCAGCATAGCAGACACACGCCTTTAATTTCAATACCAACCATAGAAGACCTGGAGGTCTGTACAAACAGGCAGTGACGAGGAGGTCATGTGGCTGGGTTACAACCAATGAGGGAGGAGAACAGAAAGTCTTTAAATAGACAGGACGCACAGAAGTAGGTCTCTTGCGGAGAGGAGGAACCGCAGAAGCAGTGAAGGGTAAGGTTTTCTGCTTTGGCTCTGACCTCGTGGGTGGTTTTTAACTCTGCAACTGGCTCTGTGTTTCTTATTTAACAAGCAGGATACATCTACATAACACAAAGAGAAAGAACATTTTAATTTGAGGTATAAATGTTTACAATTATTTTGATTGCTTTTTTTCATTTTGTTAACATTTACCTTTGTGTTTTTCAACTGTCCCCATGGTTGACACATTCCAGCAAAACTGGAGTCCCCTGGGTCTAGAAGAAACAGATTTATATGTTGTTGTTGTTATTATTATTATTATTATTAGTAGTAGTAGTAGTAGTATTTTGTCTTTTGAGACAGGATTTCTTTTTCTAGCCCTGGCTGCACAGGAATTTACCCTGTAGACCAGGCTGGGCTTGAACTCAGAGATCTTCCTGTCTCTGCCTCTCAAGTGCTGGGATTACAGATGTGTGCCACCATTTCCTGGTAATATATTTCTTAATCTAAAAGCTTTTTCATACAATACATTTTTGTTATGTTTTCCCCTCCCCCAACTCAAACATCAACCTCACCTCCCTACTAAGTAAACCTTTTTTCTCCCCTCCCTAAAAAAGAAGAAAAGAAAATCAATATAAACAAAAAAGAACACAATAAAACAAAAAATAAAAACATTTTTAATGAAATGAACATTTAGAAATTTTTAATATTCTCTTTGATCATAGGTTCTATTCATAGTTTTTCAAAAACATCCTGGTTTACTTAAAAAATCTAAGTAATATAATTTTTCACTGTGAAAAGGGCTATATACCTTGAAATATTAATTTTGCAGTGCTTAGAATAAATCCATCTGCATTTCATGTTTATTTCAAGACATATTTAGCTCCACAACCACTCTTAGACATTCAGAATGTTTTAACTTCTGCATTATTCAAAATGAAAAAAATGTTGCACAGTGTACCTGATAGATTTGACAAGCATTTATTATAATTTCATAATAATTCTAGAAATGTGTAAGAACCACTTTAAAACCCTTAAGAGTATACATGTTAGAAAAGTTAGGTGGCATCTGTTACATTAAAAAATAATGCATTTTTTTCAGATGTGGTAGTGCATGCCCTTGATCTTTGCATTTGAGAGGGTGATGTAGGCAGATTTCCAAGTTTAAGGCCAGACAGGTCTACAGAGCAAGTTCCAGGACAGCTAATTGTATACAGAGAATCCCTAATTTGAAACAATATAATAATAATTATAATAATAATAATAATAATAATAATAATAACAATAATGATGTAGGATAAAGTCCTTCCCTGTGGATATGTATTTATATTAGGCCTTCCTTGTGATATGATACATAGTGAAACAATTTTTGTATCTTTTTAGAATACATTTTTAATAGTAGCGTCTATTTGAAAAGTTCAGTACCCTGAATCTCCCATTTAAGATTGACAGAACATTTCATACCACCAGAAACCAACAGGTTATTTAATATTAGATAGTTTAGAATTTGACAAGTTGAGACTGCTCCTTTCAGTTCTCTGAAGGGAACTAAGTGATCTTTTGCTGCTGATTTGCCTAAACTATATTGTATTATGACAGAGAGGAGATGGGTCAAGGTTAATTAAAAATGTCATGACATTTCATACCATTTTAAAGTGGATTTTTCTTGATTAGGCATTGCTTTAGTGACTGTATCTTGTTAAATACTTAATGGAGGATATAAAATGCTAGATTAGTAAGACTGTATTGTTTGAAAAGATTTTCATGGGAAGAAAACAGCCTAAAGCTTCACAACCTGTCATTTTGCTGATGTGGCAAAGATCTTTTGTAAATAAAAATTATTCTCAGGAAATATTCATATGTAGTTATTTTTTAAAAACTACTATATTAAATACATATTAATATCAGAAAAAATAAATACAATGCTCATTTTTTATCTCCAACATTCGATGTAAGATGAGAGGCATTTATGCCGGGTGGGGGTGGCACACACCTCTAATCCCAGCACTAGGGAGGCAGAGGCAGGTGGATCACTGTGAGTTTGAGGCCAGTCTGGTCTACAAAGAGAGATCAAGGAAAGGCACAATGCTACACAGAGAAATCCTGTCTCGAGAAAACAACAACAACAACAAAAAAATCTGAAACAAACAAAAAAGATGAGAGTCATATACTAATAGTTTAGATCATACTAAATCTAAAACAAATGTTTAGACTAAAATATATCAAAAACCATGTTATCTTAAATTATACACTATTTAACATGTAAATGATAACACACACAACAGAAAATATGCTGGTAAAAGTAAAGTGTTCAACAAATACCCAAAATAAAATATCATCTGAAAAAAAAATCTGGCTAATTTTTCTGTAAGTGTGGATGGTAAGCATATATAAAGAAACTTTCTAGCAAATTTCTCATTTTTCTTGTCACTGTGTGTTTAATTGTGGAGCATCACAATTGTTCTCATGGCATGGCATTTGCATTATATTTTCTATTATAAGGAATTGAAAGTGTGATTTTCAGTGATTTATAAGTTCCTTGTACTAGTTTTTCATAGATACAGTTATAACTGCATGTTTGTATATACTAGCTGTTAATATAGCATTATGTGTAATAGATATTAGATGTGTAGTATATATTTGTAAATATTGTCAACAGAAAAACATAACTCTTGACTCAAAGGGAATAAGAGATAGTTTATTCTAAAGCCAAATATTAGTGATCATGGCCTGGGAACAGAGATTTAGATCACCCCATATGTCACATTCCTGTGTGAAAACAATTTCTTGAGGCATTTTTAAAACAAATGAGCAAACATCATAAATCAAGTCACTTTCCCAATGCATTGGTGGATGCATCAAAGATGTGGTATACAGCAAAGTAGGAAACATATTACAGGCCTCAGATGCTGTCTACTGTTACTCTCAGTCAATGCTAGTGGCTTGCTAGGTTAGTACATTCCTGTAGCAAACTAACAGGGTTTTTTTTTTTTTTTTTGGTATTACAAAATATTTACCTAATGGTTACAAAGCTGTTATTCCAGTACAGAGGAGTCAATAAATAGCTATTAAGAGGGCTAAAGTGGGCTCAGGATTAATTTGGGCTCTAGACTTGGAACTTTTCAGACTCTCCACAAACACTGAAGTTTCACTCAGTGAATCAGCCATACAGAAAACTCGGTGTGAAGGTTTAGCTTCCTTCTAGAAACTTTATTGAAACTATCTATATACAGAGACACACAGTTTAAGAAACTAAAACAAAACAAAAGCTTGAGATGATGTATAACAAACTGATAACAATTAAGTTTTAACCCCTTGGACATAACAAAGTGGACCTGGCCCCCAGGTTCTCCCAGGATTCCTCAGTTCCTACATGTTACAGAATACAGAATATTGCTGGCATACCTCACCCTCTGCCCTGAACTCTTCAGTCCAGGCACAGGGCTGCCTTTCTCTGAGAGGCTTTTCCCTATGTAATCCAGTCATTTTGGTTACTTGCTCCCCTTTTTTTTAACCTTCTGCCTTCTTGGCCTCTGGACCTGGTCCTCTCTCTCCTTGTCCCCCCTCTCCACTCTACTCACATCACTCAGAGTCATGCTCACTTTGGACTCTCCCTGATGCCTCTACCTTTGGCTACAATAAAGTTTCTCCTCCACCATTCCTAGCAGCAGTCATGTTTGTAGTTGTATGTTTTCCTGTGTCCCTGTTGGCCAACTACAAATTACTGTATTTTATAACAACCTCCCCCAAAAAATTAAAACTGCCATCTTATATTTTACATTTAAAACAAATTAGTAGCATAGTATCACATTTATAATACTGCTCAAGTAACACAAATATAGAGTGGACAATCAGATATTCAACATGAATAATGGTTCTCAGGTTAATAATGAAGAATCAGTATTTAATTGTCTATACATGTTTCTTAGTTGTGGTTTTATTACTATGAAGAGGTACCATGACCATGCAACTCTTATAAAAGAAGCCATTTAAATGGGGATGGCTTAAAGTTTCAGAGGTTTAGTCCATTATCATCCTGGTAGGAAGCACAGGGGCATGCAGGTGGACATTGTGTTGGAGAGAAAGCTGAGAGAGAGTTATAAACCTGGATCCACAGGCAACAGGAAGAGACAGTGAGCAACTAGTTCTGGCTTGAGCTTCTGAAACCTCTAAGCTTATCTCCACAGTGACACACTTCCTCCAACGAAGCCATAACCACTCCACCAAGGCCAAACCTCCTAATAGTGTCACTCTTTGGTAACCAAGCATTCAAACACATGAGTCTATGGGTGCCATTTCTATTCAAACCACTACAACATAGAATACATATTTTCTATTTTGTAACTGCATTTATCAAAATGAAGCTGTGTTACAATGAAAAATTACTTCATAGATATCAATTTATAACTATGATAATTAATGCCAATTGCTAAGAAAAGTTTACTTCAAAATAGTTCTTTAAAATGTTTGCAAATTTATATTGTGTAACCTAATTCTTTTGTAACATGTAACCTTTAATAGCATGTAACATTTCTGGAAATAATGCTATAAAATATGCCAATGTTTTCCAAATGGAAGTTTACATCATAGAGTTATGGAGGTGGTAGATAACTTAAAAGCCAATCTCACATTTTTTGTTTAGGGAAAGAGACTAAGTACAACAACTTTGAAGACTACCCAATTATATATCTATGTTCATTATTGCAAAGATATTTTCATATTCCCTACTCTATCTTCAGATGAATCAGATTTCCTGAGGGGGTGCTGGCCTCCTGAACAGGTATTTGACCAGCCTATTGTGGATTATCTATGTTTTAGTTTTTGTTTTGCTGAGGGTTTTAGGCAGTTTTGTTTGCTTTTTTAAATTTATTTTATAATTTAATTTAATTTTACATATTAGCCACGGATACCCCTGTCCTCCCTCCTCCCCCCCCCCGGCTTCCCCCAGCCCACAACCCATTCCCATCTCCTCCAAGGCAAGGATTCCCCTGGGATTGAGCTCAGCTTGGTAGATTCAATCAAAGCAGGTCCAGTTTGCTTTTACTTGAATTCAAACACGTCATTGTAAGGCTCATTTCTACTAACCTCAAAAAAACTCCAAAAGTTAGAGATCTATTAACGTGTGTGATGTCTGTTGACTCTACTTAATGTGCAATCATTAAAAAGTGTGCTTCCCTTTTATACTAGGAATATGCTCTCTTTTGTGTATAAAATATGATACTAAGAGCTACACTTGAACTGATTCATGGCTGAGTGATGAGTTGCAAAAAAGCAAGCACATAGATACATTATTATTCTCTTGCCCTGTATGCCTTGAAATCAAAATTATACATTTTCACTTAGTTCATAAAGAAGGAGCACAGAACATGAAGTTTCCACTCAAGGTTAAAGGGTGAAGCTCAGATTCCATCCTTTGGAAAACACACACACACACACACACACACACACACACACACACACACACACATAATTAAATAATTAAATAAACAAACAAATAAATAATAGATAAGTGAATAATTAAAGAAATGAGTAAATAAATGTGATTTTAAAAATTTCACAAGAAAACCCACAACCAAATATTAAGTGCAGATAGAGACCAAATTAGAAAACCCCATCCTGTCTCTCCCCTTGAGATTCAGGGAATCCCACAGAAGAGAGGAAGGAAGGACTGTAGGAGTCAGAAAGGTGGAGGATACCAGGAAAATAGGCACCACAGGGTCAACTAAGCAGGGCTTATAGAGACTCACAGACACTGAAGAAGCAATCACAGAACTTGCATGTTTCTGCCCTATGTCCTCTGCATATATGTTCTGAATATTTAGTTGAGGGTTTTTGTTTGTTTGTTTGTTTGTTTTTTGTGGGACCACTATAAGTGGGAGTAGGTGAGTCTCTGACTCTTACACTTGCTCTCGGGACCATTTTCCTCTTCCGGGGTTGCTTCTCCCAGCCTTAATATGTGGGTTTGTGTCTTTTGTTATTGTATCTTGTTATGTTGTGTTTATTTCATATATGTGGGTAGCATGATTCTTTTCTGAAGGAAAAAGAAGGAAGAGTGAATCCGAGTGAGAGAAGAGGAAGAGGAGGGTGGGGATTAGGAAGAGTAAAGTGAGGGAAAACAGTAGTCAGAATGTACTGGAAATAATAAATACACAAAAATTAAAAAAATAAAATTCCACATGATGAAACTTTATATCAAATGTAAAACTATTGGAATTATTTTTATAAAGTACCATAAAATAATGTGACTTAATAAAAAAAAATTAACAGGAAATGGGATATATCTGAGAAAGAGTCATGACCATAGGGTGCATTATGTGAACATTAGATGGTGGGGGAGAATTCTTTTAATATGAAAGAGCAGGACATATGTGAGGACCTTAAGAAGGAAGGATGGGATATAGAGAGAGAACATATGTTAAGAGAACCAGCCTAAACAAAAGTGATATGTATATTTTCTTAGTTTTATGGGTCTGATGGAAAGTTCCACACATGTGATTTAATTTTACATTGCCAAGGAGCCAGATAATTGGATAGGACTATAAAGTTCTCTTGTACCTTCTAGGTGGGCAGAGAGGGACTGAACTTGTCTTCCCCAGTTCATAACCTTTCAGACATCCCCACCTCACTGAGATCTGTGGGATTTAATCTTTTCAACAGGGGCTGTTGCTGTATTCTAGTAGACAGACTGTAGTCGGTGTATTACCTGATTTCTCATCCAGACAAAAAAGCTGCTAGAGTGTTTGTGTTCTAACAAGGACATGCCAATATTAAGGAAATCAATTTGGCATCTACAGAGACAGAGTTGATCTTTAGTGCCAGAGGATCACATTTCTCAGAATGTCTACCAAACAGAGTTCATTACTTGCTCAAAACAAGAGGAAAATTCAGTCACCATAAAAGAGATAGAGGAGGGGGTGACATTTTTCTCTATAAATTTGGCCCTTTTTAAAATATGTTGACCATTATTATCCCTTAATCTTCTGTCTCTTAGAAAACTCAGGTCCTTTGGGTTCTTAGGAGAGAGTGCAGCAAATAAGTTTCAACCTTCACAATTTCTACTGTAGGGCATAAAAGTAAGATCTGGAAAGCAAGTCCAGCAATCTGTGGTCAGTGGTCCCAGGCAGCTTGAATTGTAGCCACAATCAACTCTAATAAACTCAAATCATCTCTAGCCCCATCCAGCACCTCTGTGATGCTTAGCATACAGCCCAAGTCACCTACCCCCACTGAATAGGTCATTTACTAACTAGGCGGCATGGTGGTATGAATACAAACCTGTTCCTCAAACATCTTTATAAGGGGTATTTTGCTGTTTCTTGGTGAAAAGAAAACTTTCTCTCTTCAGACCCCAACCATGCAATATGTTGTGTTAATAACGCCTTTAACTAAGCTCTACCATACATAGGTTGCGAATGATGTTCAGTGATGGAGCACCTACCTAGCAAGGGCAAGACCCTGTGTTTGGTCCTCCATTTTGAAAACAAACAAACAAACAAATAAATAAATAAATGTTTTCTATTGAAGGACAATTCATTTCAGCGCATCTCTCTCTCTCTCTCTCTCTCTCTCTCTCTCTCTCTCTCTCTCAGTAAACTTCAATTTACTTAACACTACCTTATTTCTTCTTTTTCAAACATAATCACAACATTCTCTTCCAATTATACTATTTTTAAATGATAGAGCATAATTAAAAAAATTTAATGAAATCTTCTCTCTAGCCTCAAACATAAATATAAAGACAATCCAGTTTGTAAGTCTATTTTTCATGAATTTTCCCAGAAAGGAGCTACATCTTCAAACTGAAACCTTCTGAAAGGTTGATTAACTGATTAGAACTTCAGTGATAGTGAGGAGTTTGAAATGGTGCAGATTCAGAACCTAATTACACTTTTCTTGGGCTATCTTTAGCACCCCAAATAGACATTACTTACCCAACTCTTATCACAATTACCAAAAAGATGTGATACTTAACATCTTGTTATAAACATAAAACCCCTTGGAATGTATTAATTTAATAAAACCATAGATTTCACCAATCAAAGAGCTAAGAATTCTGTCAGAAAGCATCTAAGGTCTATAGCACAATTCTCCCCATTTTGCTGTAACACATCTATCTTAAATACCCAGCAACATATTTGAAAAGGTTCTTGGCTTATGGCTTTCCTTCAACTATAAAAATTTTATGACATTTTTACCTCATTTGGAAATTGTATTTGGGGAGTGTAGCTAGAGTTTTCCTGGTCCTGCCTGGCCCACAGTCAGGACAAGTTCCTCATCTGCCACTTCCACAGCCACTCATTCCCAACCAAGTAAGCACACAGAGATTTATATTACTCTTAAACTGTATGGCCAACACAGGCATCTTGCTAACTCTTCTTATATCTTAAATTAACCCATTTCTATTAATCTATAAGTTGCCACATGGCTTGTGGCTTACCGTTATCTTAACATGTTGCTGGCAGCATCTCTTTGACTCAGCCTATCTGTTCCCAGAATGCTCTTCTCTGCTTGTCCTGCCTTTACTTCCTGCCTGGCTCAGGAGCCAATCAGCATTTTATTTATACAGAGTGATATCCAGAGCACTTCCTCTTTTCTCTTTTTTTTTCAGAAAGTAATGTTTTAACTTTCACATAGTAAAATTACATATAACAAAACAGTTACCAAGCAAGAATTACAGTTATAATATCTAGTCTATTTGTATTTGGCAAAATTAAAAAAGATATCCTATCTATCCTATATTTGTGAGTCTAAGGTTTCCTATCTAACTTATCATAACTAAGGAAATTATAACTTTCTAGTCTTCAACTACATGAAAGACCTCAGAAGGATATAATATTACTGAGAAAAGGGAGAAGGACCCAAGCAACTTTTGTGAGTCTTGCAAGAGTAGACAGAGATAGCTAGCAGCCTGGACAGTCATCCAAAGGTACTATGTAAAGTTGGGGCATCTATCTTCAGTGTACAGGTCTAGAGCCTGTCAGTAACTTCTTTTTGTGTCCTGTAGAATGTCTGGCAGTTTCCTTTGAGAAGCAGAAACCTAAAGGACCATCTCAGCAAGCAAAGTTCATTGGTCAACTTCCTATGGGTCCTGCATGGTCAGTCGATCAAGCAGTCCAGGCAAGAACAGTTTCTTACCAAAATGGCTATTTTTCCCAAGAAGATAAACTCCATATAGAGTGTCTTCAATGCCCATCCTCCTCTCTGAAGTAAATCAGTGCTGCCAGGAGCAGACACGTCTCACTGTCCAGAAAGTCTAAATTTTTAAAACATTTTAAATGCCATATTCTGTAGGTCTTTGAAGTATTTGAAGATTACCTACTTAATTGAATTTTATCTATGTATACCTAGAAAACAACATGACTATAAGTTTGACTATCATAGATGACTAATTATTAATCTGCATTTCTTAATTATCCATTACAATCTAAATGACTTAATAAACGTAATACCTAAAACGAGAATATATATATGTATAATAACAAAATTAAGTTTAAACTTGTATCAATAAACTAAAATCCATAACAATGTAAAACATTTTAAACAAGTTGCTCTTTAAAAGTAGATCAATAATCTACCCTCTCATCCTCTCATATCTATATCATGTCCCCTTTTCTTCTTTAGAAGGGGATCACATTTATAATCAACTTGATTTAAATAAAAATATTGGTTTTTCTCTGTCCTACACCAGAGGTCTCTTCTAATATGGGACAAAAGAATCTCTCAACATTTATTTTTTTTTTTTAGCAATATGTTTGGGTTTAGAGAAGTAGTGAGCCAATTCAATCTACAAAGCAAGCTTGGCATATTTGGGAATTTGGGTGTAGCTTCTCTTACTACTTTCTGCTGGAGGGGGGCACTGTATGTTATGGGAACACAAAGAAATTTTTAGGATTATGGTGTAGTCTGTGAGGCTGTATTGTCTGAGCCAGTTGCCTTGAAACTGTTCTGGATGTTGGATCATCTGGGCCATGGTATCAACAGAGGTATTTCAGGGGGTCTTGGCGAGTCAAACCTGATATATCTTAATCTGGAAGAAATCCATAGCCTCTGGCTTTTTGTGGAAACAAAAGCAGAGACGCCTTTCCAAAGCAACATAACCTTATATCCAAATTTTGAAGTCAAGGTTTCTTTAAAAAATATACATATTGGTTTAACTCAACAGCTTTTACAATCATATGTCTTTCTGTAGTTAAGACTATCAAAGACAAAATAATCCAGATTCTATGTGTGATATCCATCTTTATGTGGCTTATTTTTTATACTACCATTACTGTCTCTTTAAAGACTTTATTTTTAAAAACTGTCTATTTCTTTATATAACTGTATTTATTTTCTTTTTCTTTCTTTCTTTTTTTTTGGGGGGGGTTCGAGACAGGGTTTCTCTGTGTAGTTTTGTGCCCTACCTGGATCTCACTCTGTAGACCAGGCAGGTCTTGAACTCACAAAGATCTTCCTGTCTCTGCCTCCCAAGTGCTGGGATTAAAGGCATGCCCCACCACTGCCTGGCCTATATTTTCTTTTTTTGTCTCTTCCAAGCCTATGTACATTTTTACACACATTGTAAAGCATTTAAAGTCTTGTTCCATCTGAATCTGTCTTATTATGATCCTCTTGCTTTAAACTGCAGCATTACTAAGACTGAAGGACGGCTGTGGCTGCTGGCTCTGCCCACCTCAGTTTCCCAAGATTGTGGTGGTACATTTACCACCAGCTCTGGGATCCATCAATTCTTAGAAACAGTGGTTCTATGTTTCTATCAAACTAGTAAAGGCGAAATCCACCACACACCATGTTACATAGCTTACAGAACCATCTGTGTAACTTGGCAGAACTAGGTCAAGCCCACATGCTGTGGTGTCTAGTCGTTCATATGAGCCATGAAGCAGGAACATGGTTTTGGCTCCGTTTAGAATTGCTTATTAAATATTCTCAGGTTTAAGGTGGAAACTTGAGCCATTGGGTGACATTTGTAGCTAGAGTTTTTCTTGTTCTGCCTGGCCCACAGTCAGGACAAATCTCTCTCACCTGCCAGTCCCACAGCCACTCAGACCCAACCAAGCAAGCACACAGAGACTTATATTACTTATAAACTGTATGGAAGTGGCAGGCTTCTTGCTAACTGTTCTTATATCTTAATATAACCCATTTCTATTAATCTATAAGTTGCCATGTGGCTCGTGGCTTACCAGTATCATAATATGCTGCTTCTCATCACAGCAGCTGGTAGAGTCTCTCTGACTCAGCCTTCCAGTTCCCAGAATTCTCTTCTCTGCTTGTCCTGCCTATACTGCCTGGCTGGCTACTGGCCAATCAGAATTTTACTTACACAGAGTGATATCCACAGCAGGGGAGACCTAAATCTATATTTCTGGACCATGATCACTCATCTTTGTCTCCAGTATATACTATCTACTCCCTCTTCCCCCTTTGAGATGAGAGATAAGAGTTGTGCTTTTGCATTAACATTATTATTCAATGGGATATATTAGATATTCAATTAAAAAATATAAAATATACTATATATATATATATATGTGTGTGTGTGTGTTGCCTTTGTCACTGTCTCAAATCTCAATCTAAACACAATACTTATATATCCCTACATTTCTGACATTCTTATAAGGCATACATTTTAATATCTTGTTTTTTATATGAATAAAAGCTCAGATACAATTAAATATAATGAGGATGATGTAAATACAGTTCAGTAACTGTGGGGCATACAGGATGACATGAGCTACAAAGATAGTGTGGAGAGGAAGTTAGCCCTCCTAGGATTCTGAGGTTTTCTGCTATGAAAGAGGCTGGCTAACAATAAATGAGTTCTTGCTTGATTTGACTACCTGCTACAGTGGCACACTTACCTTTCCTTGGTTCTGGGCCACCTCTTCAGATGTGATCTAAGTTCGCAGTGGGGCAAGACCCCACAAGTAACTGTTTCAGAACTATTAAAGCATGTTATATTGTTAGGTTTTAGAAATGCCTACTCTATCCCATGCTGCTCCCTATTAATTCATGAAAGTAATTCATTAGCCTGTTTATAATGATTTAAAAATTTAATAATTTGAGTGTATTCATTTTAAATTCAGTGCAGTTACAGAGCAGGTATCATTGGCTATCAATGAGTGATTAGATAAAAGACTCCCTGTGGGTACTAAAAGCAACAGATGCTCAGGTACATTATTAAATGGCATAGTACATAAACATAACCTATGCATGCTTTTGAATGTATTGTAAGTAATTATTGAAGTCGCTATATCTTTTACAATAGGAATGCTATATAAATAGTTGTTATTCTGCATTATTAGAAAATAAAAATAATAGAAGTTTGCACATGCTCAGTGAAAATGCAATTAAAATATTCTCATTGCAGATTAAGTCCTCTGAGATGAAGTCCATGGACCAAAAGAGATGAAATAGAAAAAGAAGTTATCTTTTGGGAAGCAGTGATTGTAAATAATAAATATAGTTGAAGTAGAGCGTATGGATACACTTTAAGCTCTTCAAATTCTCTTTCTATTTGTACCTCTTATCTTTCACAAAATAGGAAATCATAAAATATATGACCCCACCTATGAAGAGTTAGAGAATATTTCAGAAAAATAGAGGAAAGATCATAAAAGCCAGAAGTAGTGAATGTCTGCAGTGAATCAGTATGTTCTGGACAAAACAGAGCCTTTGCTCACGTGTACTCAGAGTTCTTATGACTATATGCAGGACCTACACAAGAGAAAGCCAGTCAAATACCAGTATAGAGAGGGGAGATACTGATGAAGCACGACTCTTAAGTAATAGCTATTGAAAATTGGTGGCTGCTGGGAGGAGAGTCATTTTTCTTCAGAGATGAAGGACCTGAGTAGTGAAACACACACCAATGTATCAGTATATGGTCAACTACCCATTCATACACAAGTAGCAATAAACAGACTCAGTAGGGATACAAACAAACAATAAAAACCATATCATACTTGAGAAACCTCCTTTTATGTTATTGGTCAGTAGAGGCCAAACACCTCCAAAACAATATTTGCTATCCATGTGGCCCTTGGTTACCTCTCTGGGGTTGAAGACACTGCATACTTAGGATATAAGTCTTGAAAAATTTGAACTGGATCTAACCTGAAGGCAGGCCTCTTTCCTGTTTCCTAGCTTACATGGTTTCAGAAAATGGATGCAAGGGAGAAAAACAATTTATGGTACTATATAACTGTAACACCTAAGAACCATAACAATGACAAGCATGGGAAAACATCCATAAAGGGGAAGTAAGTGATACTCACATGTTGGTGGTAATCAATAGTTGTCTAATTGGACTTAAAATCCACTCAACAAAAGGGAAATCATGCCTGGTAATGAAAACATAGCACACGTTCTGAGGCTTGTGAGGTCATGAATCTTAGAAGAGAATCTGCTACCACCAGTTTACTAGAAAAGCATACTTCCTAACTACATTCTAAACCTTAAAAAAAAAAAAAAAAGTTTTATTTATTTATTATGTATACAACATATATGACTGCAGGCCAGAAGAGGGCACCAGATCCCATTACAGATGGTTATAAACCACCATGTGATTGCTGGAAATTGAACTCAGGACCTCGGGAAGAGCAGTCAGTTCTCTTAACGCTCTTAACCTCTGAGCCATCTCTCCAGCCCATCTAATTTTATCCTTTTTCTTTTCTTTCTGGAGCTGAGGACCAAACCCAGGCCCTTGTGCTTTCTAAGCAAGAGATCTACCACCAAGCTAATTCCCTAACCCCTCTTACATTCTAAATCTTAAACTTACCCAAAGATAAGTATAGCTGCTTAACAAAGCCTTATGTGCAGTAAATGGAAGGCTGATGCAAAGCAGATATCAATGGATCATGGGGCTCCTGGCTGCAATAGATACATCTGCATTAGAATTCTTACATGTATGACTATGGGACATAATGGAAGTGTGTGTGTGTTGGGGGGGGGGGGGTTAATAAGAGCCAGAATACCAGGAATTCTACTTTGAAGTAGTTTCTTCTAAAAATGACTTCATGAATAAGACCTGAATTATGATAATAGAAAAAGACACATTAACATGAAAGTGAAGAATTTTTGTAGACTTCCATCCTTCAAAAAAGAATTATAGGTGCCAGCTCTTCCTTGGCCCTGCTGCTGCTGGACCCCTACCCCCAATTCCAATGTACTTCTTCCACTGAGGCACAGACCACATAAGCCAGAATGGGGCGGGGTGGGGGGAGTGAGTGACCTGTCTATTAGTGGAACTTCCCCTCTCCTTTGTCTCTGCCCCTAGTTACCCTTCCCCAAATCCATACTGTCTCACCTAACCTCAGCTTCATGGCTGAGCCCTTGCCCCCAACCCCAGAAGACTTCCATCAAGAAGGCCTAGGCCAAAGGAGCCGGAACTGGTGAGTGACCTGCCTACCAGGAGAACTGTACCACTCCTTAGATTCTGTGCTCCTATGACTCTTCACCAGGCCAAAGCCTATTGGTGAAATTATTAAGGCCACTCCACGTAGTTAAAAGGGAGGTTTATTTTGTAGGGTAACTTACAAATGAGGGGTAGGTTGCAGGGTCTGGCAAAGGTATAGCACAGTCCGGCGGTGTTCTCTGGAGAACTCTGCTCGGTCCACCTCCTGTGTCCAGCGTCCCCAAACCAAGAGAGCAACCTCCTCTTGATCCTCGGTCTTCCGCTCCATCCTCTGCCCCGCCTTGTGGGCGTGATTATTACTGAAGCCTCAATGGGGGTTGGAACTTCCAGGCCAATGCTGGGATGGCTTTCCACTACATCTCCCCCTTTTGTCTAAATAAGAAAGTTCTAACCTAATACAAGACTATATACAAAGAGATGGTTATCAAATATTGTCCAGGAGTAATGAGGGATAATGACTTAGATAAGTTGGGATTACAATAAGTGCAAACAATATCAAGCAAAAAACATATATTAAAATCCAGGGAAGTCTAGGGCATGGGTAGGTGGCATGTTACAAGGATCATTTCAAAAGGTGTCCTATCCTAAAGAACCTGAGTCTAATACATAATATATTCTATCTAAGATATTATATATGTATATATACTAAGTTGTAACTATAACTGCTAATCTCCAACCTCATCAAAGACCTGAGAAGGAATATAATAATACCTGAGAAATGGGAGAAGGATGCAAGCAACTTTCAGAAGTCTTGCAAGAGTAGACAGAGACAGCTAGCAGCCTGGACAGTCACCTAATGTTTCTCAGTATCATTGGTGCATTCAAATTGGCTGCAGGCCTAGAGTATCTGACAGACCATTTTCAGAAGCAGGAATTCTGAAAGACCATCTTACCCTGTCTTGGCAAAGTATGGTGGTCGCTTTCCTTGTGTCCCGCTTGTCCAGAAAGGACAACATTTGTACTGTCAGCAATTGAGGCAAGGGCAGTTCTTTGCCCAGTAGGCCATTTTGTGCCAAGAAGACAAACTTCCAAATGGAAATGTCTTAGAAGCCCAACATTCTCTCGGGATCAAATTGGTGCTGCCAGGAGCAATTGTGTCTCAAGTCAACAGAATTCTAAATTATTTAAATGCCATATTCTCTAGGTCCATGAAGTGTTTGAAGATTACCTGTCTATCTGGCCTATGTGTTTATAAATCTGGATAACCTAACTAACATAATTATAGAGATAACAAGCATAGGTGACAATAACTCTGTAAGTCTCATCTACCTAAACAACCTAAGGACTAAGGCTTCCTATAAATAAGGCAAACAGTCTGTAAGCAAATGTACAGTAAAAGGACAATGACTTCAAATTGTGACAATACACAAAATATCTTTAACAGAGGTAGGAATGTATAGTGCAATATGCAATATGATAATAATCCTAAATATATATCAGTATACAGAATATCTTAAACAGAAGTAGAACATACATACAGTATGACAGACATAAATTCACATTTGTATCAATATACAAATATTTCAAATAAGAGTAAAAATATGTGTACAATATAACAAACATAGTTCTGCATTTGTATCAATATACAAATTATCTTAAATAGGAATATAAAAAGCTCATATTTGTATCAACATATAAGAATTCATAACACTGAAAAGGCTGCTATATTACTAAATTTGTTTACTAATGTATATGATAGTCTACCATAATATCTTATACGTATCCACTCCATTTCTTCTTTTCCCTTTTTTTTTTTTTGAGACATATTGTCTTTCCTTAAGTAGAGTACTGAGTTTAACCATTTCTTCCACCCCCAACCCTAGAACCATTATCCATAAACCTGAGAAATATGAAACCTAAGGGATAAGGGGCGTTGTGTTCTTAGAATTGCTTCCTGCTGTTTAGGGGGCGATGGTATCTCTGTTGGGTATTGTGAGAAAGCTCAAATAGTTAAATCTCAGTTAGATTAACTGTAGATTCTGCAGCAACTCTTAGAGTAATGGGTAAGATTGTCTGAAATTCTGGCAAGAAGTGTAGTATGATGATGATTACCATGGCATCATTTTGGATTGGGTAGAGTTGTTGTTGTTGTTGGGGCCCCATCTTCCTTCTGGAGACTTCAGAGATTGCCTAGATTTTTTCTTTCTGCTGTAAACATCCGGATATCCAAGGCCTTATGATTTCTGGAAGATGGGTATTTCCATTATCCTGGAAAGACAAAAACAGAAGCCTACCCCAACCTTTGATTGTTAAGTTTTTCTTACAACCTGAGGAGATGTCACATTGGTGGATGATCTTTTATTTCTCCTCATCAAGGGATTTCTCCTGTTCGAATCGAATTTTTATTAATTTTGTTGGTATCCATAGCTTTTCTTTTCCTGTGGAAACAAAAGCAAAACCCCTTCCCCAATGTAGGACATATCCAGGTTTCCATTTTGAGGTCAACACATCTTTGAAATAAACCGGTTGGTTTAGCTCAGGAGTTTTGTCTGTTGTCCAATGTCTGTCCGCAGCTGTTGTTCCTTTCTCATCAGCATTGAGAAAATTCAAGGTTAATAAAGCACTATGCAATCTATTTTTAGGAGTCATTGTTACCTGTTGCTGTTTATTTAGCATATCCTTTAAAGTTCGATTGGATCTTTCTATGATTGCTTGGCCTGTGGGATTGTGTGGTATACCTGTAACATGCTCTATATTGTAATAAGCAAAGAACTGTCTCATTTTATTGGAGACATATGCCGGGGCAATATCTGTCTTAATTTGTATAGGTATTCCCATGATGGCCATAACTTCTAATAGGTGTGTAATCACAGAATCAGCCTTTTCAGAACTCATAGGAGTTGCCCATTGAAATCCTGAATAGGTGTCAATGGTATGGTGTACATACTTTAATCTTCCAAATTCTGCAAAATGAAACATATCCATCTGCCAAATTTCATTTCTTTGTATACCTTTTGGATTGTTCCCTGCAGGTAATGGAGTTTGATTATAGAAGGAACAAGTAGGACTACAAAAGCCATCTTAACTTGTTCCATGCCCTGATGCTACTAGGCCCTTTCTCCAACCACAGTAGACTTCTACCACTGAGGCTCAGACCACACCAGCCACAACTGCCCACAACCATGGAACAAGCTCACCTTCCTCAGAACTTCAGTGGATTCCATAGGCCCAGATTCAGTACACAACAGTTGGAATAACAGACCCCAGAGGCCCATATACAGTCCATACCAGTCTAAAGAATAGCCCTGGAAACTCTACCAGGAGTCAGACTGATCCAAGATATCCCAGAAGACTCAGGTTTTACTGGGGACCAGGCTAGATCTAGAGACTCAAGAAGACTTCGGCTATATCAGAAGCCAGCTGAGACCAAGGGAAACAAGTCCCCAAAAGTCTAGTACAGACACCCTGCTGGAGCTGAAAATGCATCAGTCATAAGAACCCTTGGCCACTTAGGCCAGAAAACTAGAGAGCAAACAGAAACCAAGGAACAAAATACCATCCAACAAAGAGAAACAACTAAAATTATAATTATTCTAAATCCAGATGCATAAATGCCAGTGTAAGAACACTGGCAATAACAGAAAGGGGCGATATGTCCCCACAAAAACTTGGCTATCCTATGACAGAAAGACTTGAACATTCCAATGTAGCTGAAGCACAAGAAAATGACCTTAAAATAAATTCGTGAAGATTATAGAGGTCCTTAAAGAGAAAAATGACAAAAAAAAAATCACTAAAAGAAATGGAGGGATACAACCAAACAATTGGAGGAATCAATAAATCTCTTAAAGAAAGTCAAGAAAGCCAAGAAAAAAATGAACAGTTGACAGAAACAAATAAAACTGTTCAAAACCTAAAAATCGATTTGGAAAATAGAAAATATGGGTAAATGGATTAGAACTACTGATGCAAACATCACTGACAGAATGAAAAGAAACAGCAGAGAATCTCAGGCACTGAGGATATGATAGAGGAAATACATTAATCGGTCAAAGAAAATGTTAAATCTAAAAGATTCTGAACACAAAACATCCAGGAAATCTGCTACACTATGGGAAAAGCAAACCTAAGAATAATAGGGATAGAAGAAGAACAAGAATCCATGCTCAAAAGCCCAGAAAATATACTAAACAACATTATAAAAGAAAATTTTCCCAACCTAAAGAACATATTTACAAATGTACAAGGAGCTTATAGAGCACCAAACAGACTGTACAAAAATAGTTCCTCTTAACATAATAATGAAAACAATAAATATACAGAATGAGGAAAGAATATTAAAAGATGAAAAAAAAGGCCAAGTAACATATAAAGGCAGACCTACCAGAATCACACTAGACTTCTCATTGGAAACTCTAAAAGCCAGAAGAGCCTGAACAGAAGTCTTCCAGACTCTAAGAGCTTGATCATGGACAACAACCCAGACTATTATACCTAGCAAAATTTTCAATTGCCATAGAGGGAGAAAACAAGATATTTCATGACAAAGTCACATTTAATCAATATCTATCCACAAGCACAGCTCTACAGAAGGTACTAGAAAGAAAACCCCAAAGTAGTAGGTTGTTTTACTCTTTGCACTCTCTTTCTATTTAGCTCTTTTGGGGGAATCAGTTACCAAATGAAACACATGCTCAGAGGCTTATTATTTTTTATGAATGCTTGGCCTTAGCTTGGCTTGTTTCTAGCCAGCTTTTCTTAACTTATATTATCCCATCTACCTTTTGCCTCTGGGCTTTTTCCTTTCCTTACTTCTGCATATCTTAGTTTTACTCTTACTCCATGGCTGGCTGGGTAGCTGGGTGGCTGGCCCCTAGTGTCTTCCTCCCCTCCTTTTCCCCTTCCTAGATTTCTCTTGCTTCCAAGATTTTTTTCTATATATTCTCTCTGCACACCAGCCCTGCCTTGCCATTGGCCATTCAGCTCATTATTAGATCAATCAGATGTTTTATACAGGTGAAGTAACACAGTTTCACAGAGTTAAACAAATGAAACATAAAAGAATTACACACACACACACACACACACACACACACACACACACACACACATATATATATATATATATATATATATATATATATATATATATATACCACCAACACTTCTATCAGTAACAACAAAATTACAGGAAGCTAAAAGAATGGATATGAAAACAGGATCCATCTTTCTGCTGCACACAATAAATACAGCTCAATATCTAAGGCAGACATTACCTCAGAGAGTAAAGGGTTGGTTGGAAAAAGATTTTCCAGTCAAATGTACATAAGAAGTAAGTTGATGTAGCTATCCTAATATCTAACAAAATAGACTTCAAAACAAAATTAATCAAAAGAGATGGATTAGGGCATTTCATTGTCATCTAAGTACATGGCTCGCCCTAGGTAGGGGAAATAGAAGAGATCTCCTGGGTGGATTGGTGGCAACTGGGCATGGGAAATTGAGGGATTGGGTTAGCAGGTGAGTGGAGGGGGAGAGCACTGAAAAAAATAATAACTGAAAAGGTGGGTGTTTAAGGGTCAGGCAAATACTGGATGCAAGGAAAACTCACAGAATTCTACAAGGATGACCCCAGCTAATACTCCTACCAATAGCTGATAAGTTTCCTGAACTGGCCATCCACTATGATTAGATTGGTGACTACCCCAGTTGTCATCAGAAAGACTTCATCCAGTAACTGATGGAAACAGATGCCGAAACCCATAGCCAAACATTAGGCTGAGCTAGGGGAATCCTATTGATGAGAGGGAGAAATGATTGTAGGAGTGAGAAGGGCCAAGGAAATAACAATAAAACAACCATAAACAACTAAGCTGGCTCACAGGAACTCACAGAGTCTGAATCAACAGCTATGGAGCCAACATGGGACCAACTTAAACCCCATATATATGACCACTGTGTAGCTCAGTCCATATGTGGGGCTCTTAACAATGAGAGAAGGGACTGTCTGTAATGCTTGGCTGGCTCTTGGGAACCTATTCCTCAATCTGGATTGCCTTGTCCAACCCTAATACAAGGAAAGGTCCTTAGTCTTACTGCAACTTTTCTAATACCTATGGAGACCTGTTATACTGCTGGTGTAATCCAACAACTATTAATAACAAACACTTCCCACATTGTAGATTGTAAGTTTCAGGTTCACAGGTGTGATAAAACCATTGATGCCTTAAATTGCCTGCAGTGGGCATAGCACCTTCCATACAGTAGAAGTTATCATGAGGGAAAATGTTTTCCAGCTCAGTTTGTTATAGGTCTGGGATCATTCAGAGATTCACCAGACTGAACATTAATATATTTTACCAAAGAAGAGGCTTTTATTGACCATTCATATGTTTTAGCAAAGAAGAAGCTTTTATTCAGATACTGAAGCTAGGTCTACACCAGGTACTTGGGTTCCCTAAAGCAGCACAAGCACCCTTCCATCAGGGATTTATGAAGGCAAAAACCACCAAGTTATATCTTGTTCTTGTGCAAGCAGGGAAGTCCCATCCCACAAAGTCAGATTTTGTTTGCAGACACAGAAAAAGCAATAAAAAAGTAACTCTTAACAGTTGGAGGTCTAATTTTGCTTTATGCTTCCCTTAAGCACAGAAAGTTTAAACTTTTAAAAAAGAAAGCCATTCAAAAAGCCCAAACTGATCTATTCTGGTGTTTGCATGGCCAAACACCCTAACTGTTGTGCTAGAACTCTCATCCAATGACTGATGGAAGTGGATTCAGAGATCCACGGCCATACCCCAGGTGGAGCTCCAGGGGTCCAATCCTTGAGAAAGAGGAGAGATTGTATGAGTGAGAATTGTTGAGACCAAGATTGGAAAAAGCACAGGGACAAAGAGCCAAACTAGTGGGAACACATGAACTATGAAGCAATAGCTAAGGAGCCCCCAACTGGATCAGGCCTTCTGGATAAGTGAGACAGTTGATTAACTTGAACAGTTTGGGAGATCCCCACGCAGTGGAACTGGGACCTGTCCTTAGTACATGAGCTGGCTGTTTGTAACCTGGGACCTATGCAAGAACACTTTGCTCAGCATGGGCGAAGGGAGGAGGGGACTGGACCTACCTTGATTGAATCTACCTTGCTGAACTGAATCCCCAGGGGAGTCCTTGCCCTGGAGGAGATAGGAATGGAGGGGAGGGGCTGGGGGGGAAGGCAAGGGCGTAGGCTGGATTGAGGGTGGGGGGCACTGGAGGAGGGAGGACAACAGAATTCATGGCTGGTATGTAAAATTAAATTAAATTATAAAATAAATTTTAAAAATATGTAAAACAAAAAAGAAAGAATTAACATAATGTTAGCCATCACAAGCTCCAGCTTGATTTCTCTGTATCTGACAACTAAGTGTGTGGTGTCTTCCGAAATAGGATCTTATTACTCAGTTTTGATGGGCAACCAAGAAGAATGACAATTGCCTGTGCTTTGGCAAACTGCCTTCTGGCATCTCCCTGAAAAACAAAGCATAAAGAACACCTGGCATAAAATAGAGAGGCCTGAATGTAGGAAAGGGATATATAGGGAGAATGGATTATAACAAGGGAGAAAGGAAGGAAAAAAGAATACATATAATTAAAGAGAAAATAGAATTTTCTATATGCATGTACAAAATTGTCAAAGAAAAACTTAATTGATTAAAAAAGGTCTTTACAAAATCAAAAGTGAAAATTATTTCTCAACTCTATATGAGTATCTACCAAAGGGAAAAAATGTACATTTAACATAATTGTTAAAGTTGAAAGAATGAGTACTTTCCCTGAAGGAAGGAAACAAAGAAAGTGTGCTCATCCTTATAGTGTAAGATATTATACCTAGAATAATATGGCAAACAGGAAGAAAAGCAGCATGCACAATGTAAGGAAGAAATAAAAATATCTTTTTTCTAATGGCGTGGTATTCCACATATGAAATAATAATAATAAACAATCTGTAAAAATACTCATTGAGCTAATAAAGGTGTTGGACAAGGCAACAGGCATATGGTGAATAAAATTAATCACATTTCTTTTAGCATTAGAGAACTTTCAGAACTCTAAATTAAAACATAACATTCATAGTTCTCCAAGAATGAAACATGCAGGCATAAATATAACTATGTGCAAACTCACTACAACTACAATTTTAGAAATACAAATGAAAGCAAAGTAACAAAACATTCAAATCACTTCAACAGAGAGAACACATCAAGGATTCCAACATTACATCATTTCTTCCCAAATTTTTTTTTCTGTAGATTCAACACAGTTCCTACCAAAACTCATCAAACTGTGTTTTATGTAAATATAAACAATTTTTCATCAAGTTATATGAAAAGACAAATAACATTCAACCTAATATAGAGGCTCCTGTTGCAGTTCTGGTAATAAAAACAGTACTGTACTGGCAAATAAATTAAACTAAAGATCTGTGGAGAAAAGAAAAATACTGAGATACATATAGTATGCTTACCTGATTTCTCACAAATAATGGTAAGTATGTAAATTCATGTGTTATATATGTATGTGTACAAATAATTGAATGTAGTAAGTCTCAGTGGCTAATTTGTTTTTCTGTGGAATTACAACAGAGAAAATATTTTTGGATAGAAATGTGAATGCCATTGTTAGTTAAATAAATTGGCTACTACTCACTAGAAGCTAAGTACTATGCATTCTTTAAGAATGATCTGAAATCTCCTCTAACTTGTTTATTAAAACCAAAACAAAGCAAAAAACAGTAAATATAACAATATATCCTTTAGCTTAGTGTTTCTCAAGCTTACCATAATAGTGGCAAGGAGCAGATAAGAAGATCAAAAGTTTGCAGCCACCTTTAACTACATAAAGAGAACCTATCTTCAAAGAGAGAAGGAATAACTTTTGTAATTTATAGTTCAATTTCAGTCTCAGTCAATTGCAAAATGGCAAGGGTCTACCTATCAGAGGCTTCCAATTGATCAGACCATGCTCAATAAGGAAATTACTTGCTGTAAACAATAAAGCTATTTCTGCGTTGTTTTTTGAAACACTCACTACCCACGTTATACTGTGAAATGAGAAGTTTCCTGAAGCTAAAGGTTTTTTGCTTCTGAGTACTGTCTTATTATATATTTATTCATTTATCTATTTATTTTATATTGTACAATTATATATTCCCCTCCTGACTAAAAAGTAGTCATAGAAGGTTTGTGATGACCAGGTCAGCTTAGGCTACATAATGAGACCAGATGACAAACAAACAAAACAAAGTAAGAACAGAATAAACATAACTGAATTTTTACTTTTAATACTATTCCTTTTAATAATATTGATATCTCAGTCTTGTTGGTAATGGACTTTTTAAAGCATTTATTATATGGCTAAATGTTATCAGCATATTTTGCATAGAATGGTTATTTATACATTAACTATTAGCATTTTATTAATCCATTATTAGCACGTTTCTTGATATTATAAAAAAGGGTCTAATATATGTAGAAATATTTTCTAGACAAGTTAAAGTAGACGAAAGCAATGATTCTGTATTCTGGGCTCACTGGGTAAAAGGTACCTGTTGCTAAGCCAGATGACCTGAATTCAATCCCTGATGCTTGCATAGTGAAGGAGAAAATGTTAAGCCCAAGAGGCGAGAATAAATCCACTACCAGAATTTTTGAACCAAATTTGAAACAAGCTTCATTAAATACTGGCCAAGATGATGGACACCAACCAGGTCCATGCACAGGACTTCCAGAGAATGACTACAAATTATGTTAGTCCACTGCTTATTAAGGCAAAACCTACAAGGCTATATACTTCCTTTCTTTGTCCAATTGGGGGCAAGCATACATCCTGATGTTCTTCTTGCCTATGTACCTCCCCCTTCCATGTGATCAAGCATATCCATGTCATTGGAGAGAACCAAATTTGTTTACAGGATCGAAGACACATGGCTTGTTACCTTACATGAAGGACAGCCCCCATTATCCCAGGAAGTTATCTGTTCTTGGGCAAGTGGGGCTTACAGGTTAGAGACATTTTTATTTTATAGATCTCTTAAGCACAGTAATTAAAAATGAAAACTTAACTTTAGCCCTCACAAAAACAAACTCCCACAAATTGATGCTGACATCCAAACACGTCTCTCTCTCTCTCTCTCTCTCTCTCTCTCTCTCTCTCTCTCTCTCTCTCTTTAACACACACACACACACACACACACACACACACATACACACACACACACAAAAGAAAGAAAAAAAAAGAGTGAAAGTGAGAAAGTGTACAAATTTATGTGTAACTGAAGTTTTCTCCAGTCCTGCCCAGCACCACAGAGCCTGCAGCTGCTTATAACATAATCACTCAGAAGCTTATATTAATTAAAACGGCTTGGCCATTAGCTCAGGCTTACCACTGACTAGCTGTTACATTTAAACTCAGCCCATTTCTGTTAATCTATATGTTGCCACATGTTCTGTGGCTTTACCTGTGTGCCATTACATAGTGCTCCTTGGGCACCTGGCTGGCATCCCTTTACTCAGCCTTCCTCTCCCAGAATTTTCCTTCTCTGCTTATCGCAGAGTTCAGAGCAGAAAGCAGTAAACTGAATATGGCCAGCAGACTGGACTGGGCCAGGAAAGAAGCAGGAGCAGAACACAGAGATACTATGGGTTAAAGAGGGAGCATAGCCAAAAATAGCAGAGTTATAAGAAGAATGAGTAGCCATGAAGAGGAAAGTCTGTGAGCCTATTTAGGGTGGCCAGGTTGAGAAGAAGAGCTTGGATACCAGCATAGACTCTGAAATGTGTAACACATACTTATGGTACTGAGAGAGCCAAGATGGCCTGTGTGCACTTTGATATGCTAGTAGGTACCACAGATAGCTATTTGTCTCTTCTACCAGTGATAAGGAAAATGGCTTCTTTGGGGGAACTGCATCACAACGTCCTGAGGAACGCTGGCTTTTGTCTGGTCACCAGTGATAGAAATTCCAGCCCCCATGGTTTTACATGCCCCAGCAGGACACTTAGTCATTTCTGCCTACTCATTTACAGGTCATACATCTTACATAACCCATGCGCTGCTTGATCATGTAATCGCACAGCGTGACCACATGATTTTTGCACATGCGTGGAGTAGCCATGTGGGCTTGTGTAGATGGGTGTGGGTTGGCCCTAAAAAGGCAGGCCCCATGTACCCCTACCTCCTTCTCCCACACATGTCCTTTCAGCAGACCTGATCACATTTATCCTTTTCTCCTTGTCTGAATAAAACTCTTGTTAGTGGCTTCTGTCATGTTTCATGACTTTTCCTCAAAGGGTAAGAGTGCCACTAAAAATCATCATTAGTGCCATGAACAAAAGCCATTCCTAGCACTTTGTGCCTAGGAACCTGTACTGGGGGAGTCTACTCCACCTACAACAGCCCACTGTCCATTTGCCTGGCCGCCAGATCCTGCACACACCACCAGCTACTTCAATTGATGAGTCCCTCATTTTTCAGCCAGCATTAACAGTCTCCCGGATCCATGGGGATGGCTGTCCAGTGTCCAGTGCCCCCACTGGTGTCCCTTTGACTGGGGTTACCCCCACCCATTGTCTTCACTGGCTATGGTTGGTCCCTATTACAGTCTAAAATTTCTAGCCATCTCCCACATCTGCAGTTTGAGATATACTTCTCATGGTCAGACCCTCATCTTTGGGTGCATCTTCATTCAGATTGTGTAAGGCAATACATTTTTCTGGCTTTACAAAGCAGTAAGTGTTCTCAGACTCCTGAGGAGTCATTTCCTTCATATGCCTTAGGCCCTCACCTAACGTCTGACAAGGCATCTGGCAGCCTGTGTCTGGTACAGATGCATCTTTGGCCTTAGGGATGCCTGGGGCCTTGGCTTGCAATCACATTTGTTTTTTCAGGGTTTTTTTTTTGTCTCTCTGCTGTAGACATGGAGAATAAGGCTTCCAATCCCATCAGTTCCACCTCTTCCCTAGGATGTCTTCTAGAAGCTTTAAAACCTCTCAGCTTAATGACTTGCTTAAAGATTCTTAAGCTTGTCTGTCTCTATACTAAGAGATGGCCCTTAGAAAATAACAAAATAAAAGAAAGAAAGAAAGAAAAAAAAGGCCACTAATCAGTTCCTTAGACCCTGACATTTTATGAAAATTATCTAACTTCTGGGAATGAATAGGCAAATGGAAGGAGTTGCCTTATATTATAGCTTTTTTCAATTTAAATTCTAAAACTTCTCTTCTGGATCCCTTCTCTCCTGCCCATATGCTCTTAGCTATGTCTGAACAGCATGAATCTCTGACTCCAGAACCTCTAACACTAGATCCTACAAATGAACCTCCGCCTATCAGACTTTCTGCTCGCACTCCTGCTCCCAAGGCACCAGTCCCTTCAGCTCTTCCTCTGTCTTACTCCTCTTCTTCAACAGCAGGCATTTCCAAAGGCTCCACTCTAGCTCGAACTTTTATACCTCCTGTTACCCACTCTGGTACTGCTAAAGAGTCTGAACCCTGCCATTTAAACATGCCAATTATTCCCTTTGTGAGAGGTGGCTGGAGTGGATGGACTGGCAAAGGTCCATGTTCCATTCTGTCTCTCAGAACACTCCAGACAGAAAAAAAACAAAACAAAACAAAACAAAACAAAAACTGAGTTCTTACACCTTTAATCCTGCTTCCTTTATTAAATAATTTCAATATATTAGCCAACCTTATAATCTCACCTTTCATGCTGTATATATGATACTTGTTAATACACTACTTCCTGAGGAGCACAGGTGGGTTTGGGAGCAGGCTAGGACACATGCAGATGACATTCACCAAACTATCCCTGCATACTCTCTAGAGGCTGAGGCGGTTCCTGATCAGGACCCATAACACCCAGAGTGGGTCTCTAGCCAGGTATAGGTTTATTACCTGCCACCCAGCAGGCCTCCATAAGACTGCCCTAAAACCAGTACACTATGAAAAACTAAAAAAGGTAATTCAAGATAAGGACAAAAATCCATGTCATTTCTTAGAACGGCTCACTGAGACTCTCCTTCAATATACTAGTTTAGATCCTGAAAGCTCAGAATGCAGGCAGCTTCTTATGATCCATTTTGTCTCACAGAGCTTCCCCGACATAAGGGCAAAACTTAAACACTTGGAGAAAGGCCTCCTGACCCCACAGGCAGTGTTAATAATGGCATTTAAAGTATACCATGGAAGAGATGAAAAAATGCCCAAAAAAGGAACTGCCAGATGCTGGCACATGCTGTTTGGCTGGTTCCTGGGAAACTGCCAGGTCCCTGTTTCAAGTGCGGGAAAGATAGCCACTGGTCCAGGGCTTGCACCATCACCTATGGGGGGCACCGATAAGGTCTTGCCCAAAATGCAGCCAAAAAGGGCTACTGGTCAGCTGAATGTCCTAATGCACCTAGAGGCATAAGAATGCCGAATCAGGACCACCCTCTGGCTGACATCCTAGGCTTGGCTTTCAGTGACAACTGAAGCTGCCTGGTTCCCAACCCAGCCACTCCCATTTCATACAGGGAACCCAAGGTAGCAATAATAATATCAGAATGACCCATCTCCTTTCTTCTGGAAACTGGAGCTACCTATTCTGTCCTGAGAGAGTATTGGGGCCCTACTTCTCCTTCTCGTCTCTTTATTGTCAGAAGCATCCCTCTTACGCACACATTCTTAGTGGTGCCAACCTGCTTTGTTCCTGTAATGGGAAGAGATTTTCTAACTAAGGTAGGAGCATCCATTTCATTTGTTCCCCACATTCACCTCACCCTAAACTCACCAGCAGCTCCTCTTCTTCTCCTACCCACCCACCCTACTAACTCTAACAGTTCCTTTCCCTTACTAGTCTCTCAGATATCCCCAAAAGTCTGGGACACCATCTGCCTAGTACTATCCAATTACAGGACCTTACCAGATATATTATCCAACGTCAGTACCCTCTCTCACTCCAGAGCCTGAGAGGACTTAAGCCTATCATTTCTGACCTTCTCAGGAAAAAGCTCCTCTGCTCAGCCTCTTCACCTTTCAACATACTTACAGTTTAAAATCTAATGGAACTTACTGTCTCAAGATTTCCAGCTCATTAATTCTGCAGTTGTCCCTCTCCATCTGGTAATACCTAACCCTTACACTCTCCTGTCCACTGTCTCTTCAGGAACCTCTCACTTCTCAATTCTAGGCCTCGGGGATGCCTTATTTTCTATTCCTCTAAGTCCTCAGTCTCAAAATATCTTTGCTTTTTCCTGTATTGACTCGGACACTCATCTGTCCACACAGCTGACCTGGACTGTTCTGCCACAAAGATTCAAGGACAGTTCACACCTATTTGGTCAGGCTCTGGCCTCTGACCTGCTTTCTCTGTCTGTTCCTGGCTCTAAACTAATATAGTGTGCGGATGACATGTTACCTTGTAGACCATTCTTACAAGTTAGCTAAACTAACACCTCTGCTTTCCTAAACTTCTTATCCAGCCGAAGTTACAGGGTATCCCCTTCTGAAGTTCACCTGTTCACTCCCCATGGGTCTAACCATTATTCCAACCCACAAGGCTATTACTGTAGATAGAAAGCATCTAATCCAGTCTCTTACATTCCCATCTATTAAACAGGAAATTCTCTTTTCCAGGAATAGCTAGCTTCCTATGCTCTTGGGTTCCATCTTTTTCTCTTCTTGCTCACCTCTTATACAAGGCAGCTCAGGGCTCCCCATACAGCCCCTCCTACACCCCATTACTCAATCTTTCCAGAAGCTCCAACAGGCTCTTCTTCAAGCCCCAGCACTTCACTTCCCAGACCTAACCCGTCCCTTCTCCTTCTATGTAGCAGAGAAGTAGGGATTTGCCCTCAGAAGCCTAGGGCATCAGCTGGGACCCTCCTTTGCACCTGTAGTGTGTCTGGGAAAGAAACTAGAACTTACCAGTCGGGAATGGGCACCATGTATCTATGCTTTAGCAAGTGCTGAGCTCTTTATTTGGGAATCAAATAAGCTAACCTTTGGGTCACCTATTACTGTTTTCTCTCACCATTATCGGTCCCATCTCTTAACTTATAAAGGCTTACAAACTTTACCTCCCTCTCAGGATTTTTCTCTCCAGGTGGCTTTACTAGAAGACGCTACACTTACTTTCCAGACCTCTCCACCCCTTAATATTTCAAGCTTCCTCCCTCAACTATTCTCCTTCTCATTACTGCACTGAAACCTTAGAGGAACTGTTACCTCACCCTTCACACATATAGGAGGGCATATTGTCTAAGGCTACTTGTACCTGGAACGCAGATGGCAGCTCCTTTTTACATGAGGTGACCCATAAAGCAGGCTACACCATAGTGTCAGATACTGAGGTAATATAAGCATAGACATTACCCACAAACACCACTAACCAACAAGTTGAGCTAAAGGCTCTCACCTATGCCTTCCAGTTGGCACAAGGACAGTCTCTAAATGTTTACATAGACTCCAAATACGCTTTTTCCATATCCTCCTGTCCAGTGCTGCTACTTGGGGGAAGCACGGCCTCCTCACAATAAATGCAGGATTCATATCTAACTCAGGTCAAATAATGGCCATTCTAAAGGCTTCCCACCTCCCCAAGGCAATAGTAATTATCTACTGATTGTCTCATTAGACTGATAGCTCCATCATCTCTAAGGAAAATAACTGGGATAACCAGGCAACCAGGACAGCAGCCCTTCAGGACCAAGTTTCACCACATCCACTGTAGGGAATCCATACAGTGCAGCTCACATACCCTCACAGGGAACCCATGACACTAGGAAAATTCTTTCCTATGTACATCAGCTCTTTCACATTAATAGTCTGGCTTTGTCTCAGTTCATAAAAGCCTATCTGTAGCCCACCTCTGATGATCTAAAGTTATTAAGAAATATTACTACCTCTTGTGAGATTTGGGAAAAAAACAGACCCTAATACCAAGTACAGAAGTCAGACTTTTCCCACTCACCAGGCTAGAGATCCCCTTCCAGGGATTGACTGGCAGCTTGATTTTACCCATATGCCCACCGTCAGGAAAATTAAATATCTCCTCTTGATGGTGGACTCATTTTAAAATTGGGTGGAGGCAGAACCTGTTTCTAATAAGTGGCCTCAAACAGTTGCAGATCTCCTTCTCTGAGAAATTATTCCTCAGTTTGGGATTCCTGCCTCCCTGTAGTCTAACAATGGTCCAAAGTCCACATCCCAGGTTTCTCAGACACTAGCTAAGGCTCTTAACATTCCTTGGCATTTTCATATCCCATACCATCCTCAGTCCTCAGGAAAGGTAGAGTGCACCAACCAGTCTTTAAAATCTATTCTTACTAAGATGTCACAGGAACTGGGTAAGATTATTGACTCTAGCTCTTTTTAGGCTCAGGGCTCTTCCTAAAAGAGCTTCTTTCAATTTCTCCATTTGAACTAACATATGGAAGGCCAGTTCTAATACTAGGTCTTCTATTCAACCCTTTAATCATTCCAGATAGCCAGTTAACTCCCCTGCTGTGTCACCTAAGGTCTATCCTGTGGAACTTCATAGACCATTCCTTACCTCAGTCATATGACAGTCCTTGCCCACCCCGAATTCACCTTGAGGATCAGGTTCTTTCTGCACCAGGCCAGCACACTTCACCCTTTTTCCCTAAATGGCAGGGACCCTTCAAGGTAATTCTTGTAACTCCTACAGCTACTAAACCTGATGGCTTTCCTCACTGGGTCCACCTGTTTTATCTGAAACCTTTTATTTCATTTCCATCCCAGAAAAATCTCTCTTCATACACAGCGACACAGACAAGGCCCTATTCTCTCAAGCTCCAGAGGACCTCAGGATCCACTTTCTTGTCACCAATTCCAGAGGAATGAGGTATAACCCCATAAACTCTTCCTTTCCTATTTAACCACTTAGCTAATTGTCATAGTGCCACCACAGAGCCAGAGGCAAAAGGACCATCAGACATATCCAAGCACTAAGGAAAAAAAAACAGTAATAACCAAAAGGTATTTACACCCCCAGCCCCAAAAGTGTATAGGTTCTGCAAAAATAGACTTTAATGTAACAGCCTACCACTGTTGCATGCTCTCAGCAATTGATCACCTGTGTCTCTTGAATGCTAAACTAATAAAGGAAAATGGTGCCTTAATTAATCTACCTCTAATAAAGCTTATATCAGGTAAAAATTATGCACAGTACAAAACACTACAGTAGTCACTAATTTTCTCATGGCTGATTCTTAACATCTTTAAAATTTTTCCCACCCTATAGAAACCAGCTTAAATCCATCTGGACAGGAAGGATCTACTTCAGATAAGGGCCAAACCCAAAATCTTCTGGTCTAGGAACACTCCAAAGAAAATCAAAATAATGATTCTTTTTCCTAAGCTTTTTCTGTCTCACCAGTATCCTGTCAGCTAAACAGTTCTGAGCCAGAAAAGATAGACAACTCCAGGGCAGCAGATGACAGCTCACCATCCCAGGACACCTTTCTACTTCAGAAGCTCCCTTCCCTATCCCCCTCAAGAGCCAACTGATGCCCACCAAGTCAGCTGGAAGCAGTTTTTGGGAGAAATGATGCTCTATGCCCACTTATCCACCATCTTTTATAAAAACAAAGAGTCTGGCATGATAGGAATTCCAACCATGCCCCCATGGTGTCATGCCCCGGCAGGACACTTAGTCATTTCCAGGTCATATGTCCTATGTAATCCATGTGCTGCATGATCATGTAATCGCATGATGTGATCATGTGATCTATGTGCATATGTAGAGTAGCCATGAGGGCCTGGGTAGACATGTGTGGGTTGGCCCTTGAAAAGGCAGGCCCCATGTCCCCCCACTCTCTTTTCCCACACATGTCCTTTCAGTAGGCCTGATCACATCTATCCCTTTTTCTTTGTCTGAATAAAACTTTTGTTAGTGGATTCTGTTGTGTTTCATGAGTTTTTCTCGCAGGGTAAGAGTTTCACTAAAAAACATAAACCAGAATTTGGGTAAATGAGGCTTCCTTTGGAACTGAAAGTCTTAAAGACAGGACAAGTATCAGTTATGTAGATAAAATGTGCCAACAGTAGATAATTCAACTTTTGAAAAGCTATGTAGCAAGCCAAAATTGGAGGAAATGGATAATGTCAGAATGAGAAATAATTGCATACACTGTATGGTACAAAGTCAAGCATGACAGTTTCAATCAATCTGCTAAATCTTTTTCTGAAGACAGATCCACATTGTTGTTAATTTATATGTATATTCAAAAATGATACTGATTTTTAATTTTATTTGCTTAGCTAGTGATAATCTACATTCATATTTGAATATATATATATATATATATATATATATATATATATATTCAATAAAATTGCTACCCTTATACAAAGTTTTTACCACTGCACACTATTTCTGATTTTCTAATGCAGCTGTGTTTTCTGTTTTATTTTTGCCTATGACAAATAAGTTATTAAAATTATTAAGCACTTGTACATATGGGAATCCTATGTAGCTTTGGAACAGAGTATTTAGTCAAGGTTCTCCAGAAGAACAAACTGCTAATGTGAGACCCTCACTCTATTCTCTAAGACAAAGAAGGAGACTTAGACAAAGATATTTTAATATAGATAGACCTAGGCCAGTTTCAAGCTCCCAGAAATGATGGCACCAGCCCCAGGAACTTAAAAATACAAAGTCAGGAAGAGCCATCTGGTAGCAACTAATTAACAAAAGAGTGCCCCAAATGCCAGACAAAAGTGAGGCCATTTGGCGATGACTGATTAACCATGTGATGTCCCAATGCTGGAGATGGTATGTCTCAACTCCAGAGACGGGGTGTAAAAGTTCTAACAGAGCAAACAGACAAACGAAAATAAGATAACACTGAGGCCTGGGAAGATTTAGCCGAGTGAGTGCTTGAGACAAGTTCCCTGCCAGGCTTGTACTGCATGCCAACAATGAACCTTGCTGTTGCATTCTGGATATCCTTGGTCTCTAATGGTCTCTCTGGGGGTGATTTGGGCATAACAAGTTTATAAGTACTATATGTGACTACCTACCTATATGTAAAGTGGATTTATTAGAATGGCTTACAGGCTTGGTCCAGCTAGTTCAACAATGGCTATCTACCAAGGGAAAGTATGAGACTCCAATAGTACTTTGTTCCATAAGGCTAAATGTCTCATGTTATCTCTAGTATACTCCAGAATCCCACAGAAGTAGGCCTTGATACCAGTGAAGAAATGAACTAGCCAGCAATATCAGGACAAGTGGCAAAGAGCAAGTGCTTCGGATTTCCATTTCCTTTATAAAGGCTGTCACCTGAAGGTGTGACCAAGATTTAACAAGGATCTTTCCACTTCAAGAGATCTGGATTTATGGTGGGTCCTCCCACTTCAAATGATTTAATTAAACCAAATCCCTCTAAGGTGTGAAGAGACAGATAGACAGTATGGAGACTTCAGGTCCCAGCACCAGAACATGGTGGGGGAGTCTAAAGAGGGTAGTCAGGAAGTGGGGAAGGAGACTTCTTATAACATTCTTAGCCTGGCAGCTGGGCACTCAGATTCCTAGGCAGGAGGTTGGGCTTCAGATGGGGAGAAGGAAATGTGGCCATCCACACCCTCTGTGATGTAAACTTACTTCTTCAAGTGAACAATCCAAATACCTGAAAGTCTGTTAGGTAGAGATTCACAGAAAATCTATCATTGGAATGCTTCTCAGTTTCTGTGATGGATAAGGCCTGCTGCAAGCATTGTAGTTTGATCAGGAATCTAGTCTGGTATCTGTCAAGTTACATTCTTATATTTGGTATAAACATTTTCTAGTATCATTAGAGTTTTATAAGTACTTTGCCGTATGTATGTTTTATGGCTACATTGTCTGTTATGAGCTCAGTTAATTCTATTTAGCTATTAATTTGACATATTTTTATCATTGTTTACTATTCATTCATTTGCCATTGTGTTATTTTCAAAGTATATGAGATTGAAACTTAAATATTTTATTTTCAGCAAAAATGTTTTATTATGTGACATGTAGCCACGGTTTTAATAATTAGCACCAAGTTCTGATATTTAGTACCTTTGCCTTTGTTATGTGTCCTATTGCTGTGATAACATACCCTAAGAAAAGCAGCTTAAGGAAGAAAAGGTTTGTGTTGGGTCATTGTTCCATTATGATGTAGAAATCATGGTGGCCAGAGCTTGAGGCAACTCATCACATCAGGTGCAGACAGGAAGCAAAGAAAGAACATGCCTGTGCTATGCTGTCTTCCTGTTTTTATTACATTCCAGGACCCCAGCTCATGGAATGCTGTTGCCTTGTTTTGGAGTGGCACTCTTATCTCAATTAACCTAACCTCAAATAATCTTTGAAGCTTAACTGGAGGTTAACCTAATCTAAATAGTCCCTCATTGTGAGCCTGGAGGCTGTGTTGAGGTGATTTCAGATCTGGTCAAGTTGACATTAATCACTAACCCTCACAATTTTTATTATTTAATTTTAAATATATTGTAAATATTATGATTATTTTAATCCTTAGGTTATTATACATTCTGCTAAATATTATTAAAACCTTTCCTTAATTTCTTTTGTTTACTGTAACTTAAATTATACTGAGATGAGGAAGTATATTATTTCAATATTTTAAAGTTTTTCAAAATTTCCTATATCATCTTTAGTATGGATGAATGATAAAATTTGTATACTTGAAAATTGCTTATAATCTTGGAGAGAGCAAAAAGTCCTTGTGCTCACAGATAAGATCAAGGGAAACTAGGAATGGTAAATACTCAAGGCTGTCTCTTCAAAGGAGATATGCACAACCTGTTTTCCACCCAGAAGGACTGAAATGGATGTAATTAATTGTCTGTAGGGTCAGGCAACACCTGACTGCTCCAAATTCTTATATTTATTTCAGTCATTCTCTCTAGACTTTTATCTTGGGCATTGTTTCTCAGTCAATAGAACCCTTCTTTATGGAACAGGTCACATGTACTTTACAAATGAAGCAAAGGTGGTTGTTTGCTTGGTGACTTCCTCACTATCTGTATGACTGACATCATACCAGATCCTCCTGTAGTCCCATAATATGACACATGTAGTCAGTCTATTAAACCCATCTTTCTGGAAGAATTTACATGTACTTTGCAAAGAGTTTGGATGCAGTGATGCCTAAAGCTTTACTGTGTACACACAATTGAGTTGTCATCCAGAAACTATATTTGAAAATAGTACTACTGTTTATAAATGTGCCTAAATTAAGTGGCACAGGGTCATACACTAGAAATTTGAACCAACATGGGCTGCTGAGTCATACTGAACCAGATTTATTTCTTGCTTCATGTGGATCACTACTCTGTTGGCCCTTTTGTTTACAGAGACACTCACATAATCTGAGATTTGGGGTTCAGTTATGTAATAAATATCATTGTTAAGTTTTTTAAACCATGTAAGCATGTGTTTGTTTTAAGAAGGGTTTTTATTATTTAGAAAAATAATATGTTTGGGATCTAGAGAGATGGCTCAGAAGTTAAAAGTACTTGCTGTTCTTTTAGAAAACCAGATTCAATTCCCTCCATCCACAGGATGTCCATAACCATCTGTAACTTCATTTCCAATGGGATACAGTGCCCTTTTCTGGCTTTGGAGGGCACCAAGAAGGCAAGTGGAACACAAGCATACATGCAGGGAAAACACTCATATACATTTTGATATTTCTGAGGCATCATAAAGAGACTAAAAAGCAGAAAAAGAGAGACATTGACCTTATAAAGGTAAGGCTATGTTCATTGACCCCACCATAAGGAGGCATAATCTCACCCACTTGAATGATTGAGCCATATGTCACATGCTGCCTGAGCAGATGAAAGAATGCCCAGGGGTGATAGAATGCCCAACCCAACAACAACAACAGAAAAAGATGACTGTGGCCCTGTATACGCCCAGAAAATTATTGTAGCATATTTCCTCCAATAATTCTGCCCTTCCAGTTGCAAGGGAACCTGGGAAGAGTAGTCTTTTAATTAATAGGAAACTATCACATATAAAACAAAAAAATTAATCTAATCTTTGGCATTGTAAAAATTAATGGGCTTATTTCACTTGGGGATTTTCATTCATCTTTTTTTATGTTTACCCTTTTCTTTACCTCTTCCAATTCATTCTCCCTGTCCCCTGACATTGCTTTCTTCTCCTACTAGCTCCTCTGCTTTCACATCATATGTCCTCAGAGTTTTTGTTTGTTTTTGGTTTTTGATTTTTATATTTTTGTTTATTCCTTCATAATTTAATCCAACAATACTTTAAAAATTGTATATGACTTTTTATTATATTGTTCTCCTACCAATTTTCCAACAAAATATTCTCATATATAAATACGCAATTTAGAAGCCTGAATTTGCTTGTATCAGAGAACTAAAAATGGTATTGCTGGCTCTTGAGGTAGGTTGATTCTCATTTTTCTGAGAAACCACCATACTAATTTTCAGAGTGGCTGTATAAGATTGCATTTCCATCAGCAGTGGAGGAGTGTTCCCCTTTCTCCATATCCTCTCTAACATAAGCTGTTATCTGTATTTTTGATCTTAGTCATTCTGACAGGCATAAGATAGTATCTCAGAGTTGTTTTGATTTGCATTTCTCTGATGGCTAAAGATGTTGAACATTTCCTTGAATGTCTTTCAGCAGTTTGAGATTCTTCTGTTGAGAATTCTCTGTTTAGCTCTGTAGCCCATTTTTAAATTGGATTATTTAATATTTTTCAGTCTAGTTTCTTGAGTTCTTTATATATTTTGGAGATCAGCCCTCTGTCAGATGTGGAGTTGGTAAAGATCTTTTCCCATTCTGTAGGCTGCCTTTTTGTCTTATTGACAGTGTCCTTTGTTTAATTCTGTAGGCTGCCTTTTTGTCTTATTGACAGTGCCCTTTGTCTTACACAAGCTTCTCAGTTTCAGGAGGTCCCTTTTATTAAGTGTTGCTCTCAGTGTCTGTGCTACTGGTATTATATTTAGGAAGCTATCTCCTGTGCCAATGCATAAAAGGCTACTTCCCAATTTTTCTTCTATTAGGTTCAGTGTAATTGGATTTATGTTGAGGTCTTTGATTCATTTGGATTTGAGTTTTGTGCATGGTGGTAGATATAGATATATTTGCATTATTCCACATGTAGATTTCCAATTACACCAGAATTATTTGTTGAAGTTGCTTTCTTTGTTCCATAGTATAATTTTGACTTCTTAGTAAAAAATCAGGTGTTTGTAGGTGTGTGGATGAATATCAGGGTCTTGAATTTGATTCCATTGTTCAGTGTGTATAAACGGTTTTATGCCAATATCAAGCTGATTTTATTACTATAACTCTATGGTAGTGCTTGAGGTCAGGGATGGTGATGCCTAATATACAAGGATCTTTTAGCTATACTGGATTCTTTGTTTTTCCATGTGAAGTTAAGTATTGTCCTTTCCAAGTCTGTGAAGAATTATGTTGGGATTTTGATGGGTATTGCATTGAATCTGTACATTAATTTTGTTAAGATTGCCATTTTTACTATGTTGATCCTACCTATCCAATAACATAGAAGATCTTTCCATTTTGTGATATCATCTTCAATTTCTTTCTTCAAAGAATTAAAGTTCTTGTTATACAGGTCTTTCACTTGTTTAGTTAGAGTTACCCCAAGATATTTTATGTTGTTTGTGGCCATTGTAATGGGTGATATTTCTCTAATTTCTTTCTCAGCTCATTTATCAATTGTATATAGGAAAGCTACTGATTTTTTTGAGTTAATCTTGGATCCTGCCACATTACTGAAGGTGTTTATCAGCTGTAAAAGTTCAGTGGTAGAATTTTTGGGGTCACTTATGGATACTATCTTATCATCTAAACATAGTGAAAGTTTGACTTCTTCCTTTCCAATTTGTGACTTCTTGATCTCCTTTCCTTGTCTTATTGCTCTAGCTAGAACTATTTTGAATAGGTATGGAGAGAGAGGTCATCCTTGTTTTATTCCTGATTTTAGTGAATCACTTTGAGATTCTTGCCATTTATTTTGATGTTGGCTGTTGGCTTGCTGTATATTGACCTCACTATGCTTAAGTATGCTCCTTATATCCTTGATAGCTACCAGATCTTTATCACAAAGAGGTGTTGGATTTTGCCTAAGGCTTTTCAGCATCTAATGACAGGATCATGCGTTTTTTTATTCAATTTGTTTATATGGCAAATTACATTGATAGATTTTCATATGTTGAACCATCTCTGCATCTCTGCAATGAAGCCTACTTGATCATGGTGGATGGTTTTTTAATGTGTTATTGGATTTGATTTGTTAGTATTTTATTGAGAATTTTTGCATCAATGTTCATGAGGAAGATTTATCTATAATTCTCTTTCTTAGTTGTGTCTTTATGTGGTTTGGGTATCAGGATACCTGTAGCCTTGTAAAAATACTTGGGCAATGTTCCTTTTGCTTCCATTGTTTGTAACAATTTGAGCAATATTGGAAATATCTCCTTGAAATTATGGTATAAATCTGCACTGAAACCATCTGACCCTGGGCTTTTTTGTTTGTTTGGGAGACTTTTGATGACTGCTTCTATTTCCTTTGGGGTTATAATCCTATTTAAATTGTTTATCTAATATTGACTTAATTCTGGTATGTATCACATTTCCAAAAAACTGTTCATTTCTTTTACATTTTCCAATTTTGTGGAGCATAGGTTTTTGAAGTATGACCTAATGATTCTCTGGATTTCTTCAGCATCTACTTCCATCTCTCACTGGATGAGGGCTCTATGATGACAGTTAAGGTAGTCAGCCATCTGATCACCAGAATAGGTCGGTTCTTGACTATTTCTAGTAGTCTATGGTGGGGACATCCTTCTGGATTCCTGGGAACTCTCCTAGCACTATGTTTCTCCCTATTCACATGATATCTTCATTTATAATGGTATCTCATTCCTTGCTCTTCCACTCTGTGCCTGTTCCTGCTTGATCCCCCCATTCCCTTATGTTCTCACCCCCATCCCTTGTTCTCCATTAGCCTCCCTCACCCCCCAGTTTGCTCATGTAGATCTCATTGATTTCTATTTATTGGGCAATCCATGCATCCTTCCTAGGGTCCTCCTTATTAGCTAGCCTCCTTGGAGCTCCAGGTTGCAGTCTGGTTATCCTTTGCTTTATATCTAGTATCCACTTATGAGTGGGTACATGCCATATTTGTCTTTCTGAGTTTGGGTTACCTCACTCAGGATGATATTTTCTAGTTCCATCCATTTGCCTGCAAATTTCATGTCATTGTTTTTTCTCTGCTGAGTAGTACTCCATTGTGTATATGTGCCACATTTTCTTTATCTATTCTTCAGTTGAGGGGCATCTATGTTGTTTCCAGGTTCTGGCTATTACAAATAATGCTGCTATGAACATAGGTGAGCATGTGTTTTTTGTGGTATGATTGAGCATTCCTTGGGTATATGCCCAAGAGTGGTATAACTAGGTCTTGAGGAAGATGTATTCCCAATTTTCTGAGAAACTGCCCTACAGATTTCCAAAGTGGCTGTACAAGTTTGTATTCCCACCAAGAGTTCAGGAGTGTTTACCTTGCTCCACATCCTCTCCAATATAAGCTGTCTTCAGCATTTTTTTTTTTATTTTTGACCATTCTGTATGGATCTGTAGCCCATTTTTTTAATTAGATTGTTTTGTATTTCAATGTGTAGTTTCTTGAGTTCTCTATATATTTTGGAGATAAGCCCTTTGTCAGATGTGGGGTTGGTGAAGAACTTTTCCCCTTCTCTAGACTGCCATTTCGTCTTACTGACCATGTCCTTTGCCTTACAGAAGCTTCTCAGTTTCAGGAGGTCCCATTTATTAACTGTTGTTCTCAGTGTCTGTGATACTGGTGTTATAATTAGGAAGTGGTCTTCTATGACAATCTGTTCAAGGTTACTTCCTACTTTCTCTTCTATCAGGTTCAGTGTAACTGAATTTAAGGTTAAGAGGAATTTCTATGAATGTCTTCAACAATGTTCCTTCTTGCCCACTTAATACATGTCATTAGAAAAACAAAGAACTCACTATCTGCTGAGATTTACTGAAGATATATAGATATAGATATAGGTAGATAAATACAGAGTCGGGGTAATATAAAAATTACTCTTTATTCTTTGGGTTGTAGAAATAGTACCCTGCCAATGTGGTACAGATACTATGTGCTTTTTAAAGACAGGATGTATCCTTATGTTAATTCTGACTTCTAGTAATGGTTGCCTTCTTCTGTCCTCATTATTTGGCAGAATATCAAGGTAGTGGAGAATTCTTGATTAATTTCAGAGCTTCTTAGGATTCTGAAAAAAAAAAAAACTAATGGGAGATTTAACAGTAGTGAATAGTAACACTAGATCTAAGGTATTTTTTATACCATGGTAAACAGATTAACAAAGAAATCTTTGCATTATAAAATTATTCAAGAAAATGAAAATACCTTGATACAATAAAAGCCAATGTAAAAAAAGCAAAAATTAACAATATGAGTTACAGAAAATCTTTCCTTTGAGTTTAGAAACAAGACAATGACAGCCACTTTTGAGTCTTCTATTATGTGTAGTATTAGATGTTCTATCCAGAACAAATAGGCAAGAAAAATGCATCTGATCAGGAAAGCAGTAAATAAAATTAAGTATTTCTTTTATAGATGAGCCATTTTTGGGGTTGTAGAAAGGCTGCTTCTTTTGTAACTAATAGATGATTTCAGCAGAGTTAAAGGATACAAAACAACACACAAAAGTTAGTGTGCTGCATTATACTAACAATAAATACTTTGATAATGAAATCAGCAGATCATTTTATTTATAGTGTCATTAAAACAATAAAGTACTTAGAGATGGATTTGTGGAGGTAGGAGACTGGTACATTGAAAACTACAAAGATTCACTGAAAGAAAATAATAAATATATAATAAATGGAGAGAAATCTTTTTGTTATGGGTTATAATATTTGATATTTTAGAATGTCCATTCTCCCAAAAGTTATACACAAATATAATGCAACCTCTGTCAAGATTCCAGCAATGATTTGACAGAAACAGAGTCAACCAAAAATTTAAATGTTGTTTAAGTGGACAAAGAATAGCTTAAAAAAGAAAGAAATCTTTAAAATGAAGAAAAAATGATATTTCAAATATTATAATTTAAAAGTAGACTGCAGAATTATACTAAGCATAAATTGTGATCCTGAGGCAGGATGTGGTGGTGAATGCTTTTATTCCCAACACTCAGTAGGCCAATGTGAGCTACATAGCAAGTTTCAGGGCAGCCAGCCAGGGTTACAGAGTGAGACCCTGTTTCTAAACAAACAAAAACAATAATAAAACGTGACACTGGCATAGATACCAATAAAATAAGCAAGAAACCAATATATGAAACTTCATATTTGTCATTGAGTATTTTTCATCATATTGGAATGACTGATCAATTAAAAAAATAGTAAAATGTTGCCAAAACACGACTTGAGAGGCCAACAAGATGGCTCATCAAGTAAAGATTTTCTTGTGCAAGACTGGTGACCTTAAATCAATCCTCTGAACCTACATAAAAAGGTAAAAGGAAATAACTGAGTGTACAGTATTGTTCTCTGACCTCCACATGCTTATCACAACACATGTATCATAACAGCACACACACACACACACACACACACACACACACACACACAGTAAATTAATAAATTAAAAAAACATTGAAAGAAAATATTCTGGTAAAACTAAGCATCCATATAGAAAATAATGAATTTTGAACTTTACCTTATACCACATAAAATTAACCCAATATGGGGTTGATGAGATATCTGAATGAATAAAGGCATCTGTTGTACAATCCTTGATCTCCAAAAAATTCATAAAGATGGGAAAAGAGAACCAAATTCACAAAATATTCCCTGATCCCCATACAGGTTACTAGTCATGTGTGCCCACAAATGGACATACACATATATAGTAGTAGTAGTAACAATAATAATAATAATAATAATAATAATAATAATAATAATAATAATTTTCATATTATAAATATATAAATACTATAAAATAAAAAGACAAAAATAACCACAAATAAGCTAACAAAAATTTATATCTTATCATCATTAAAGGAAATTTGAAGGTTATTGCACAATAAAATGAAAAATAATGGATAGAGATAATGACATGTTAATTTTATTTTTTATTAAGCACTACATATGTATAAAATGTGCAAACTGTATCCCATAAGTATATTTAGTATTGTATGTTGAAAATAACTGAAAATGCATCAAAAGACTCATTGTAAGAGCTTAAATGCATGCTTAAAAATATGAGAAAATTTTGAGACATAGATATAAGACCAAATGCTCAAAAAGGAGAAAAAATAGAGAAATTATTCTTTATAAAATTGGAAAATGTGTTATGAGACACTGTCAAGAGAGAAAAACATGAGGCTGTAGGCAGAAGTCAGTGCTAGAAACTTTGTTCGGGAAGAACAAGGCTTTGGGTTTGATGCTTAGCACTGTAGAGTGGAGAGGAAAAAAAGGCAAGGTATAAGAGACTATATCTGCAATTGGTCTCTTATGATTAAATTGGTGTAGAGAAAATAAAGTGTTCCCAAGGCCCCAAAAATAACAAAGCGAGTAGCTCAATTTGAAATTAAGCAAAATTTTTCCTAAAATGTGCATTCAACAGCTTGGGTTATGAAATTCCTTCCAAAGCTCATAGACTTCAGACTGGTATCCCAGTTTGTGGAAGTTTTAGAAGATAAAACATAACAGGAATGACTTCAGTTTTCGCATATATGTCTTCACAGTTGATAGTGGAAACCTAGGCCCGACTACTCTGCTCTCTTTTGCTGCCTGCCCATAAAACTTAAGCATGTACACAGACACATAGACACACAGACACACAGACACACACACACACACACACACACACACACACATTTCATTACGTTCTGCCTCAGTAAATCGCTAATAAAGGTGCCAATCAACTATAAACTGGAGCCACCAAAATTCTAAAACAAAAAGAGCCATTTTTTCTCTCTGATTAATAATGTCAAGTACTGTATTATAGTGATGGAAAGATGACTAGCTTAGTGAACAAACTGGAAATAAATGAAAGAAAATTGGCATCAACACTAATCATTGGGAAAAAAATCAATGATATAATGCTTATTGACTAGAAAGTATTGAAAGAAACATAGAGAGAATGAAATATTTGGACAGCCTCTATAAAATAGACTTTCTTTATGAATTTAAACATAATTGCTATATGTTGATCCCTTAGTCTCTTTTCTAATTATGTATACAAAAACATTGAAACCAATAATGACATTGCATAAATTAATAAATAAAGCACACTCTTTTTTTGGTGGTTTTGCTTTTTTCGTGTTTGTGGTACATACCTGTGATACCAGATGATAACCTGAGATTTCAGAGGATAACGTAGGGAATTAAATCTCTCTTTCTGCAATGTGGATTCTAGGAATTGAGCTCATATCATCAGACTATGTATCTATAATCATTATCTAGCCAAAAGGGAGAAATGACCCATATTTTTACTAACTGATGAATGAATTAAAAAAATTGCACAAACATACTAAGGAATATAATTTACCTTTAATATATTTTGGTGCATACTAAATTATGAATATATTATTAGCTGTTATGTTATCTTAAATGTCACCTGCTGGTTCACTTTTTGAGTGCTCCCCCAGCTGTTGATGCTATTTTTAGGAAGCAATGGAGTCTTTAGTACGTGAAGCCAGAAACTTTGGAGCTTAAATCTTAAATCCTAATTCTGAACTCACTTTCTGCTTCTTAGCCATATGGAATGAGTCACCTGTGACAGATGCCCCCACAGCCATGATCTCCACCATGCCTATTTTGCCACAATTAAATGAAATTAACTGAAATGATGAACCAAGACAAATCTTTCTTCCATTAAGTTGTTTCTCAATATAGTAACAGTGATCTAAATTAACTGATATAGTGTGCTAAATGAAATAAGCAGACACAAAAGTTAAAGTCAAATACTGCATTATTTCTATATGTGGTATACAGAAAAGTCAAATTTACAGAGACAGATAACAAAACACAAGTTAGAAGATCAATTCAAGATAAGAAATAAGGAACAATTGTTTAATGGGTAGAAATTTTTAGCTCTTAATCATAAGAAATACATGAAGATGAATGTTATTAGTGTTTGTTCTTCAATATGCATTTGCTAATACCAGAGTGCTAATACCAGTGCATTTGCACTATACAAAGAGAAAAGGTTAAGTGGTAAATTTATGTTACATATACGCTGATTAAAAAGGTTTTATTTATTTATTTATTTGTTTGTTTGTTTGTTTGTTTACTTTCGAGACAGAGTTTCTCTGTATAGTTTTGTACCTTTCCTGGATATCACTCTGTAGACCAAGCTGGCCTTGAACTCACAAAGATCCACCTGGCTCTGCCTCCTGAGTGCTGGAATTAAAGGCATGTGCCACCACAACCCGGCTTATTTGTTATTTTTAAAGATGTGTGTGGGGGGGGTATGTGCATGTGAGTGTAGGTGCCTATAGAGGTCAATGGCATTGGATCCCCTTTGAGTTAGAATTACCTACAGTTGTGAGCTACCTGCCTTGGGTATGTGGAAATAAACTCCCATCTTTTGTAAGATCAGTTCATCCTCTTAATCATGGAGCCTCCTCTCTATTCTTTATATGTTCACATAAATAAAAGGAAAATGTTATGTTTGCCAATTCCAACTACAAGTTTCATACTTGCTTTACTTTATATGAACCTTAATGATAATATTTGATGTTTATGTACTGGATATTTCTTACCTTTTATATTTCCTGCATTTCTTAGTGTGATTTTCTTCCTTTATTAGTTTTAATTCTCAATCAATTAGCATTTTGTAATATAGTTGTGTGTAAAGACTGTACTGGTTTATTTACCTCTGATAGTAGATATTGTTTAATATGATAAATAAAATTAGAAATAAATTTTGTTTGTTAAAGATAATTTCCACTGTCTGTATCATTCAGATTTTATTGATGGAAGTGCATGCCTTTATATATATATATATATATATATATATATATATATATATATATATATATATATATATATATATATATATATATATGTAGTTAGAGTATTCCTGCCTGGCCCAGTCAGGACAAATCTCTCTCACCCTGATACCACAGGCAGGAATACTCTAACTACAAATGGCGTCCAACGTGTTGGCAAGAATTTCCACCTAAAACCTGAGAAAAAAGATTCTAAACCGGAGCTAAAAACAGCTTCCTAGTTGTCTTTCTCAAGGTAGCGGCAGCCTGCCGGTTTGAGCTACTATGGCGGGTTCCTGGCGTGTGTGTCTGACCTGCAGTGTGGTGGGAATGAGGAATCTACAAGTGACACTTTACTCTGCTGCATGGTGGATTTAGCCTTTGCTAATTAAAAAAAAAAGGGGGGGGGAATTTCTGGGCTATACACTGCTTTGATAGAACTGCTTCTGATAGTTGATGGTACACATGGCTCCAGACTCTGAGCTGTTGGTAAACTGTACCACCGCCATGTTGGGAAGCTGAGGTGGGGGGAACCAGCAGCCACAGCAGCGTTTCAGTCTTACAAAGATGGATATTACACAGAGAATCTGGTTTATGTTGTCTTTGGGATTTTTAACTGCAGAAAAAGATTTGATCATAAAAGCTGTTGAGTTAAACAAATATGTAAATTTTAAAGGTACCTTGACTTCAAAATTTGGATATAAGGATATGTTGCTTTGGAAAAGAGTCTCTGCTTTTGTTTCCACAGAAAGCCAGAGGCTGTGGATTTGTTCCAGATTAAGATACATCAGGTTTGATCAGCCAAGACCACCTGAAAGGTCCCCGCTGACACCATGGCCCAGATGATCCAACATCCAGAATGCTTTCAAGGCAACTGGCTCAGAGGTTCACCCTAATGGACTACTCCATAATCCTAAAATTTTCTTTGTGTCCCCATAAGATACAGCGCCCCCCTCCAGCAGGAAGTAGTAAGAGAAACTATGCCCACATTCCCAAAATTATCAAGCTGGCTTTGGAGATGGAATTGGCTCACTCCTTCTCTAAACCCAGACATATTGTTAAAAGAAAAGGTTAAGAGTTTCTTATGTCCCAAATCAGAAGAGCCCTCTGGTGTGGGACAGAGAAAAACCAATATTTTTCTTTAAAACAGGTTGATTATAAACATGATCTCTTTCTAAAGAAAAAAAGGGGATATGATATAGATATAATAGGATAAAAGGGTAGATTAAGGAACTTACTTCTAAAGAGCAACAACTTGTTTAAAATGTTTTACATTGGTATAGATTTTAGTCTATTGATACAAACTTAAAGTTAATTTTGTTATACTATGTATATATTTCTATTGTGTTTAAGGTATTATGTTTGTATAGCTCATTTAAAATTGTAATGGATAATTAAAAATAGATTAATAATAAATCATCTGTGATAATCATACTCATAGCCATGTTAGTTAAGTCTTCTGGGTATACATAGAGATATTCCAGATAGATAGGTAATCTTCAAATACTTCAAAGACCTTCAGAATATGGCATTTAAAATATTTTTAAAATTTAGACTTTCTGGACAGTGAGACATGTCTGCTCCTGGCAGCACCAATTTACTTCAGAGAGGAGGATGGGCATTGAAGACACTTCATATGGAATTTATCTTCACCTTGGCAAAAATAGCCATTTGGGCAAGAAACTGTTCTTGCCTGGACTGTTCGATCACCTGGACATGCAGGACCCATAGAAAGGTGACCACTGAACTTTGCTTGACAAAATGGTCCTTCAGGTTCCTGCTTCACAGAGGAAACTGCCAGACATTCTACAGGACACTGAGAGAAGTGACCAAGAGACTCTAGCCCTGTGGGCTGAAGAAAAATGCCCCAACATTACAAAGGAACATTAGGTTCAGGCTGCCAGCTGTCTCTGTCTACCCTGCAAGACTCCCGAAAGTTGCTTGCATCCTTCTCCTGTTTCTCAGGTAATATTAAATCCTTCTGATGTCTTTGATGTGGTTGAAGACTAGATAGTTATAATTTCCTCAGTTATGATACAAGATAAGTTAGATATAAAACTTTAGACTCACAAATATAAGATAGATAGGATATCTTCTTTAATATTGTAACTGTAATTCTTGCTTGATAATTGTTTTGTTATATGTAATTGTACTATGTAAAAGTTAAAACCTTCCTTAAAAAAAAAAAAGAAAAGGGGAAGTGCTGTGGATATCCCTCTGTACAAATAAAATGCTGTTTGGCCAGTGGCTAGGCAGGAAGTATAGGCAGGACAAGAGAGAAGAGAATTCTGGAAAAAAAAGCTGGAGGGAGACACCACCAGCCGCCGCCATGAGAAGCAACATGTAAAGACACTGGTAAGCCACAAGCCATGTGGCAAAGTATAGACTAACAGAAATGGGTTAATTTAAGATAGAAAAGGTAGATAACAAGCAGCCTGCCACGGCCATACAGTTTGTAAACAATGTAAGTTTTTGTGTGCTTTCTTGGTTGGGTCTGAGCGACTGTGGGACTGGCGGGTGAGAGAGATTTGTCCTGACTGGGCCAGGCAGGAATACTCTAACTACATATATATATATATATATATATATATATATATATATATATATATATATATATATATACATATATATATATATATATATATATGAAGTTAAAGGAAAGCTATTGATTTTTAAAATATAAGTAATATGTATTTATATACATCAAATGGATTCATATGCATGTATATATACATATCATAGTTAAAATCATAGAAACACACATGTATATGCACGCATGTAAAAGCCCAGTATTCAAGCAAGAAGTTGGAAATTTCTAGGATACAAAGTAAATGTGAGTATAACATTTTATTGATAGTGACATTGAATCTCGTCCTATAAGTCATTTTCATTTGCAATCAATTATAAGGTGAAGATAGAGAAACTATTTTACTTTAGCAAATATGTTTATATTTTTGTATGTTAAAATGAACATAGATTTTAGATTTTATAATGTCATGGCTATGAGACAATTTAGGCACATGATACTAAAAATATTCAATAGCTTCAAGGTATCCACACATTCAGAATACCTAAATATAACTATAACTATCCAGGCAGAAACTTTTGTCAATGATTTTATGTATGTATTTATGTGTACATGTTCATATATGTGTTTCTATGCGTGGATTGGTATGCATACATGTGAGTGTGATTTTGGCTGTTAGAGCTCAGCACTCAAACTTCAATTTCTTATTTCATTTTTGTAATCATTCATTTGTTTAGAGAATATGTGTGAGTTCTTACCATGGCACAATTTGCAAGGAAAAATAAGCTTTAGACTTGGTGGCAAGAGGGATTATCTGCTAAGCAATCTTGTCATCATCTCACATTATTTTATTTTTAGATAAAATCTGTAACTTAACCTGGAGCTCACTGATATGGCTATATGGAATGATCAAGAAGTCACTGTGATTCTTCTGTCTTTGTATCTCTATCACTTGAATTGTGGGATTGCTAATATATGCCATCATACCTGGCTTTTACATGGGTGCTGTAGATTGAACTCAGGTCCTTATGTTTGTATGGCAAACATTTTCCAACAGAAACATTACTCCAACCCTAGACAATTTACAATTTTTTCTTTACTTCTCATGAAATATGTACATGTAGATAACAATCATATTTTATATGTTGTAGTAGCAAAATAAACTAAAGAATATGGAAGTACTTTTGAATTAATATGTAGGAGCTCAAATACCTCTTTGAAATGTAGCACTTTTTAAAATAAAACCTTTAAAATACACACTTTGTTATAGTTAAACCTCTCCATCTGTCTCTCTAACCTCACCTTTCTACCTAATTCCCTCCCTGCTTGAATTTTCACAACATCAACATCAGTATTTCCCCTCTTTACTTCCATTTTACCAACATTCTACTATCCCTTTTTTTCTTGGGGTACTCCCCAAATCATATTTTGATTATTCCCTGTCTTGTAGTGGTACTCCACAAATTTAGATGCTAGGAATCTCAAATAAGAAAGTACATATGGCATTTGTCTTTTGGGCCAATGATTTTATTCAGTGTGTTTTTTTTCCAAATTCATCCATTTACTTACAAATTTTACAGCTTCATTCTTCTTTACAGATGAATAGAATTGTCTTATATATATGCACCATATTTTCAGTTTCTGAACATCTAAACAGATTCTGTATACAAGCTATTGTCAATATAGCATTAGTGAACATGGATTTGCAAGTATGTCTGTGCTTGAATATAGATTGTTTTTTGTAGATGCCCAACTGAGATAACTGGGTCATATAGTATTTCTATTTCTAGATGTTTGTGTAACCTTCAAACTGATTTCCAATGTGTCTAACCTAATTTACTCTCCTACTAAGTGTTCATAAAAGTTCCGACTTCCCTGCAAAACTATACCAGAATTAATTGTCATTTGTTTTCTTGGTCATCGCTATTCAAACTTGAAAAAGATATAATTTTAGAATCTGCATTTCCCTGATGTCTAAATATGTTAAACACTCTTTGTTGTTGCTTTTTAAGTGTATCCTGGCAATTTATATTGCTTCCTCTGAGAATTGTGTGTTCAGTTCCCTAGCCAAATTTTTACTTGGGTCATTGACTTTGGAGGTTATTTTATGTAGTCAGATTTTTCTTTGGGCCACCAGCTCACAGATAATGACATGTCGACTTCTTATTAATTGTGAAATCTCAGCCTATAACTTAGGCTTTTTCTTAACTAGCTCTTATAACTTAAATTAATCTATTTATATTAATCTACATTCTATCATGTGGTGCTGCCTCTGTCCCATCTTTCACCCACTGATTCCTCTCCATGTCATCTCCTGGGACTTCAATCCCTCTTCCTCTTCCTTTCTCTCCCCAGAAATCCTGCCTATACCTTCTGCCAACTATTGGCTGCTCAGCTTTTTATTAGACCAGTCACAACAAACACATTTTCACAAAGTGTACAAATATTCTACAACAATTTCCTTGATGTTTACTTTTTTCTGTAGTCAGATGTTCTGCCACTATGAGGGTTGCCTCTTAGACTGACAGTTACTTTACAGAAGCATTTTAGCTTCATGAGATCCCATTTATCGGTTATTGATCTTATGTTCTTCACTACCAGAAACCTATTCAGAAAGTCTTGCACTTTCCCATACGTTGAAATATTTACCCCTAATTTTTCCTATAGCAATTTTAGAGTATCAGTTATTATGTTAAGGTCTTGGAACTATTTGGAGTAGTGTTTTACATAGAGTGAGAAATAAGGTTCCAGTTTTATTCTTCTATGTGCAATTTGTTCACTCTAACACTATAGGAAAAGGAGACAAAAAAGGATGTAAGATGCAGAAAATAGAAATAGGGGCTTCAAATTGTCATCCATATGAACTGTCACACTTGAGGGGTATCTTCTACCACTTCTAATTTCTTTTGTCTCTTAAGTCTCTGACTCTTCAAATAGATTCCACGTTTGGAGATCTCAACATAGGCTCATTAGCACAGATAAAATTCGAGTTACATTTCTCTTAAGAAGTGACATGTGAATACATCCATTTAATCCTCTTTTTTATGCTATTTACCTACCAAATACGAGGATAAAGTGGAGGATTCTAGTTGATTTTCTATCCCTTTGCACTTCCTCTGATACACAAACAATCCTGCTAGTCAGGCATCTATGTCAGTTGCAAACTGCATTATGCATTCCAGTAGCCATGTGACTGCTGTGGTGACTTGCTGACAATTCCTTCCCATTTGTGTTAGTCTCAGTGACTGGTGCATTCTATACACCTTACTCATTTTCACAGTATTCCCATCCTTATATTGTGGATCCCACTCAAAGCTGGCACCTCATTTCACATCATATAGAAAATGATGGTTACACTGAGGTTCCCCACATTGATACTCCACCTCCTGGTTTCTCAACTTAATTACATGCCTTACTAGCCATAACAATCCTTTCCAACTACTGGAATAGCAAGAATGCACACAATCACATACCATTTGTGGTAGGATGTCATGTTGATACTGCCCCCAAGAATACATTAGCATCATGCAGTTACACCTCAATTGCATACCTTGATAACTTCAGGACTGGGCACAAAATATCTCCTCCAGTCTTCATCTTTGCTTCTTTTGTGATCTACACTGGGTGCCAGTTCGGGTGAATTGACTTTTCCTGGTTACTTAAAAACAGCTTTTCACTCCATGTGGGGCACAAATAACAGAAAAATTAAAACAAATTCAACTGAAGTCCAATCTGATGAACTATTGAGTTTATAGGGCTTATGTACAGAGACTGGGGGAGTAATTGCTTACAGGAGTGTGTGATTCACACACAGCTGCCTCACTGCAAAATCATATACCGTCATGGAAGATAAATAATAGTATCTGCCTTTTGGTTAAATGTTTTCATTTTATACACTGTAGCACCTCCCAAGATAATTTATTCCTGGGGTAGGAAGAAGTGATAGCTGGAATCCCAGGTGATGGTCTTTGTGACCTTTCCTTACTTCCATTTACTAAAGAATGTTAATAGCTATATCACTATCACCCCAGACCTAGATGCTACTGTACTGTTTTGCTCATCATTTTCCACAGCTAACTAGTCATGGTATTGAGTACACCAAAATATCAATGGGATAAACATGCTTTGGCTGTAGAGGAAAAAACATACTAAAACATACTCAACATATCAAAATTAAAAGAATTGCAGTAGCTCTATAGCAGAGCTTGAGCTCGGGGATTGTGATGCCTCCAGAGGTTGTTTTATTGTACAGGATTCTTTTGGCTATCCTGGGTTTTTTGTTATTCCATATGAAGTTGAGTATTATTCTTTCCAGATCTGTGAAGAATTGTGTTGGTAATTTGATGGGAATTGCGTTGAATCTGTAGATTGCTTTTGGTAACATTGCCATTTTTACTATGTTAATCCTGCCTATCCATGAGCATGGGAGATCTTTCCATTTTCTGACATCTTCTTCAATTTCTCTTTTCAGGGACTTAAAGTTCTTATCATATAGGTCCTTCACATGCTTAGTTAGAGTAAGCCCAAGGTATTTTATATCATTTGTGGCTATTGTAAAGGGTGATGTATCTCTGATTTCCTTCTCAGCCTATTTGTCTACTGTGTATAGGAGGGCTAATGATTTTTTTGAGTTGATCTTGTATCCTGCAATGTTGCTGAAGGTTTTTATTAGCTGTATCAGTTCCTTGGTTGAATTTTTGGGGTCACTCATATATACTAACATGTCATCTGCAAATAGGGAGAGCTTGACTTCTTCCTTTCTAATTTGTATCCCCTTAATCTCTTTATGTTGTCTTATAGCTCTGGATAGAACTTCAAGTACTATATTGAATAAGTAGGGGGAGAGGGGACAGCCTTGCCTAGTTCCTGATTTTAGTGGTATTGCTTTGAGTTTCTCTCCATTTAATTTGATGTTGGCTGTTGGCTTGCTGTAGATTGCCTTTATTATGTTTAGGTACATTCCCTGTATTCCTTATCACTCCAAGACCTTTACCATGAAGGCGTGTTAGATTTTGTCAAATGCCTTTTCTGCATCTTGGTACTGGCATAAAAACCGACATGTGGACAAATGGAATTGAATCAAAGACCCTGATATTAACCCGCACACCTATGAACATATAACTTTTCACAAAAAAGCCAAAAATGTACAATGGAAAAAAGAAAGCATCTTCAACAAATGGTGCTGGCATAACTGGATGTCAATGTATAGAAGGCTGCAAATAGATCCATATCTGTCACCGTGCACAAAACTTAAATGCAAGTGGATCAAAGACCTCAACATAATTCTAGCTACTCTGAACCTGATAGTAGAGAAAGTAGGAAGTACTCTTGAATGCATTGGCAGCAGAGATCACTTTCTAAATATAACACCTGTAGCATAGACACTGAGAGAAACAATCAATCAATGGGACCTGTTGAAACTGAGAAGCTTTTGTAGAGCAAAGGACACAGTCAACAAGACAAAGAGACAGCCTACAGAATGGGAAAAGATCTTCACCAACCCCACATCTGTCAGAGGTCTGATATCCAGAATATATAAAGAACTCAAGAAATTAGACATCAAAATGCCCAACAGTCCAATTAAGAAATGGGCTATAGAACTAAACAGAGAATTTTCCACAGAGGAAGTTCAAATGGCTGAAAGACATTTAAGTAATTGCTCAACATCCCTAATTATCTGGGAAATGCAAATCAAAGTGACTCTGAGATACCACCTTACACCTGTCAGAATGGCTAAGATCAAAAGCACAGAAGATAGCTTATGCTGGAGAGGATGTGGAGCAAGGGGAACTCTCCTCCACTGCTGGTGGGAATGCAAGCTTGTACAGCCACTTTGGAAATCAATATGGCACTTCCTTAGAAAATTTGGAATCCATCTCCCCCAAGACCCAGCTATAACACTCTTGGGCATATACCCAAGGTATGCTCAATCATACCACAAGGGCATTTGCTCAGCTATGTTCGTATCAGCTATGTTTGTAATAGCCAGGACCTGGAAACAACCTAGATGCCCTTCAAATGAAGAATGGATAAAGAAAATATGGTACATATACACAATGGAGTACTACTCAGCAGAGAAAAACAATGCCATCATGAGGTTTGCAGGCAAATGGATGGATCTAGAAAAACTCATCCTGAGTGAGGTAACCCAGACTCAGAAGGACAAGCATGGTATGTACTCACTCATAGGAGGATACTAGATGTAAAACAAAGATGACTAGACTGCTACACAACTCCAGGGAGACTACCTAGAAAACGGGACCCTAGGAAAGACCCAAGGATCACCCAATGACAGAGAAATGGATGAGATCTACATGAACAAACTGGACGACAGTGGGAGTAATGAAGGGCAAGATTTGAGGGAAAGAAATCTTAGGGGAGCAGGAGGTCCCAGCTGCCTCAAGAACAGAAAGGGAGAATGAGGATTAACAGACCATGATAAATGAAGACCACATGAGAACAGGAATAGGCAGAGTGCGGGAGAGGGCCCCAAAAATCCACAATGATACATCCTCTATAGACTGCTGGCAATGGTCGAGAGAAAGCTTGATCTGACCTAGTCTGGTGATCAGATGGCTAAACACCCTAACTGTCGTCTTGGAACTCTCCAATAACTGATGGAAGTGGATCCAGAGATCCTCACCAGACCCCAGGTGGAGCTCTAGGTGTCCAACTGTTGAGAAAGAGGAGGGACTACAAGAGCATGAATTGTTGAATCCATGATTGCAAAAAGCACAGGGACAAATAGCCAAACGAATGGAAGCACATGAATTATGAACCAAAGGCTGTGGAGCCCCCAGCTGGATCAGGCCCCTCTGGATAAGTGAGACAATTGAATAGCTTGACCTGCTTGGGAGGCACCCAGTCTGTGGGACCAGGATCTGTCCTTAGTGCATGAGGTGGCTGCTTGAAACCTTGGGCTTACACAGGGACACTTTTCTCAGTCTGGAAGGAGGTGACAGGACCTGCCTGTACTGAATCTACCAGGTTTAAATGAATCACCAGAGGTGCCTTTACCCTGGAGGACATGGGAATGGAGGGGAGGGGCTTGGGGGAAGGTGGGAGTGGGTGCGGGAGGGGGGAGGACAGGGGAACCCATGGCTGATGTATAATATTTAAAACACATAATAATAATAAAAAAAAATAAAAGAACTGGTTTTATATTGTCAGAATTTATGTTTTACTTGCTAAGGAACTGACAAACTTAACACATTATATCACTAACTCATTAAAAACTACCATTTAAAATTATATTTACTTCTTTTGTGTGTGAGAGGGTATATGCAAATGATAGCACAGTGGAATTCAGTGGCTACTCTGTACAATTTATTCTCTCTTTCTACTCAATCTCGTGTTACCAAGTTTGACAGCAAGCACCTTTAACTATTGAACTGTCTCCCTGCCCCTCTTGTTTATATCTTAAAATAGAGCATGAATAGAGTACATTAAAAGGAACAGAACTATAAACATAAGAAAAATACTTTATAAAGAATGTGAACACAAATAAAAAATAAGCCACATGTACAAAGTGTTCTCCATGGAATCTTTGTTACATGTATAAGAAATTTAATCTATGAACTAGAATATTTTATTAAAACATGGGTATATCACTTATTTTTCCATCTGAATAGCAATCATAGAAGTTTTTAAGACAATATATGGAGAAACATAATTTTGGAAATTAGTCTTTATCAAAACTGTCATTTCCTCTCTATCAGTCCAATCCCATAGCTAAATCCATGTGATATGAAGGAAGAGGGGAGCTTTCTTTGGTGATAAAAGGAGCTCAATATAGAAGGAAAGGTAAGGAAGAATAATAAATAACAGTATAGATGTTTGAAAAAGTCTCAAGGAACTATATTATTTTATATTTATCTAAAATTACATATAATATACATATATATGCATATAACTAAGTATTGCTTAGAAAGGACAAATTAGTGTTTCCTATGTGTGTCCCCTCTAATTCATTACCCAATGCAAAATAATCAGTTCCTAAATTGAATATACATGAACAATTCTAAGTGGACTCAGCAGTTTGTAGTAATATACATGTAATAATAGTTTAAAATCTATCAATTACAAAGGAAAAGGGAGGGCACGTGGGAGAAATTGGAAGGAAGGGACATGGAAAGAATTGGAGGGAAGAAAGGGAATGGGGAATTATATTTTTAATTAAAAACTAGTTGGGTGGTTGTGGTGCATGCCTCTAATCCCAGCGCTCAGGAGGCAGAGACAGGTGGCTCTCTGTGAGTTTGAGGCCAGCGTGGTCTATAGAGCGAGATCCAGGACAGGCACCAAAACTACACAGAGAAATCCTGTCTTAAAAATAAGTAAGTAAGTAAGTAAGTAAGTAAGTAAGTAAGTAAGTAAGTAAATAAATAAATGAATGAATGAATGAATGAATGAATGAATAAATAAATAAATAAATAAATAAATAAATAAATAAATAAATAAAATAATAAAAATAAAAATGTGACACCCACATATTCACATATTGGCTGTGGTCATACACATGATTTTGTATCCCCCAAGGAGGAACACACAAACTTCAAAGGCAACACACCATGCTATTTTGAGACAGGATTATATAGAGGATATATAAGTGGTCAGCTGAGTTGTGGAAAGCAAGACACCAGAGCTATAGATTTCCCAGGAGCTGATTAATTTCAAACCAAAAATTAAAGTAACAATTATGATTTTAATCATATTGCAGTAAGACAAAGTATTTTTAAAAAATTGAATATTTCAATTTCTTCAATTTTTCTTCATGTAATGATATATAATTTCAGGACAGGTATGGTGATATTTTATTTGTGCTGAAATGTGATTTTATTTGTATGTTAACAAAGTTGCCTAGAGATCAGAGGTAAGAGCTGGCCATTTAGCAGAAGTCTGGTGTTGGTGGCCCATGGCCTTCATCCAATCACATGGCAGGCAGAAGTCTCTGTGTTTTCAAGGACACAGCCAGCATGGTGACACATGCCTTTAATCCCATTACCAACCATAGAGACCTGGAGGCCTGTATAGGCAGACAGTTATGAGGAAGTCATGTGTTTGGGTTTAGAACCAATGAGAAGGCAGAACAGAAAGGCAATAAAATGACAGGACACAGAAAGAAGGTCTCTTTCTCTCAGGGGAAGCAATGACAGCAAGTGGTAAGATAAAGTGGTCTTAGTTCTTGGCTGCTGCTTGATCTCTGGGCTCTTTATTTGGCTCTGTGTTTCTTATTTAATAAGACTGTTTAGAATTACATTTACAAACAGGTAACCTTAATATTGAAGGGCCCTGAGTAAAATGTTGGTTTAGGTTTTATGGGACCTAACAGAAATAGTTGAAGTAGAAAAGTAACAGTTTCAGGCCTTCTACCTACTTTCTTCAACGAAGAGGTATTGACTAACTAATATATGTGAAAAATATAGCTGACAATCTCAGGAATTTCTGACTCAGGTATAATGTAGCTTGAGCTGGGAAAGCAAAGCTATTTCAGAACATAGATACCCACCAACTGACTCTTGAGTATTACTGCAGTTCATTGGCTCTAAACCAAGTTTTGTGTGGTATATTAGTTAAGGTTGTGCATATGTGACAAATAGATGAGAAAAATCAGAGAAACAGCAAAGAGCCACAGACTAACCATAGCTTACCATCACACTGTAGCTTCCCAAGAGAGAGCTTCTTTCTATCTAACCTGTACTTTTATTGCCTTCCTATTCTGCCTTCTCATTGGCTCTAAACCTAGCCACATCACTTCCTTGTGACCTCCTGTCTATACAGACCTCCAGGTCTCTATGGTTGGTACTGGGATTAAAGGCATGTGTCACCACACTTGGCTTTGTCCTTGACCACACAGAGACTCTGCCTGCCATGTGATTGGATTAGGGACATGTGCTACCTCTGCCTGCCTTCTGTTTAAGGCTGGCTATACGACCTCTGATCTCCAGGCAAACTTTGTTTATTAACGTACAAATAAAATATCACATTTCAGCACAAATAAAATATCACCACACATCCCCAGTGACACATGTCCATCAACAGGGCCACATCTACTCCAGCAAAGCCACACCTCTTTGTAGTACCACTCTCTGGTGACCAATGTTCAAATCTATGATTCTATAGGGAACATTCCTACTCAAACAACCACAGTAAGAAATAATATTTGGGTTTATAATTTCAAAAATTTTGGTCTATGATCAGGTGATTGTTGTTTCTGGGCTAGGCAGAACATCATGGCATAGAACATATAAGGGGGTAAAAGAACTCCCATCTTTACATACAGGACTGAGAGAAAAAAAAGAAGTGAGAAACAAAGTACATAGTTACAGAGCCACACTCCCAAAGACCCAGTTTTTCCAATTACATATCTCCTACTCTTTAACATCTTCCTAATAACTGCATCACATTTTGAAAGCATCAACCCATTAGTCCACTGATTAAGTCACAGGCATCATGTAAGATATTTTCTTTGTGTTCTGACAAAGCTTGCCTGGAGATCAGGGGGCAGAGCTAGTTGCTAGTTAACCATAGAGTCCAGGCAATGGTGGCACACACATTTAATCCCAGTACATGGGAGGATCAAGCCTTTGATCCCAGCACTTGGGAGAATCATGCTTTTGATCCTAGCACATATGAGGCTCACACATTTAATCCAGCTCTTGGGAGGTAGAGGCAGGAATATACGGTGGGTGGAGACATGATCTTAAGCCAACTGTGTCTGAAGATTCATAGAGAGATGATCCACCCCTATTTTGTCTGAGATTTTGTAGAGGTAAGAAGTCTCTAGTGGCTGATCTTTCTGCTTTCACCCCTGATATCTGATTCTGGGATTTTATTGTTAAGACTAATTAGATTCCCGCTTCACCATCATATTATAGGCCCTTATTCAAGCCAGTCACATGACAGGCAAACCTTAAGAATGTGAACCTTCAGGAGTGATCGCTTATTTGAAGAGTGACATTTGAAAAGAGGCTTTATAGGTAAAGCTTGTCACATGAAGATTTCATAGTGACCTTTGTTGTTAATATAAGATCACAGTTCGTATTCAGCATCTGGACTGCCCTTCCCTCACCCTGGCAAATAAGTAGAATGTAGGAATAGCTAAATGGCTAAATAAGAAGCAAATAATAGTAGTGTGACCTTGAGTGGGGGGCACTAATATTTAGAGTTGTTATGAAAAACTCTCTAAAATGTTCTTTTTTAGTAATCATAAAAAGCCCCAAGTAACAAGTAAATAAGATAGTATTATCTAGGATAAAGGAGCAGAGGAAAGCAAACAGGAAAAACCATTTGTGACCACAAAGGTATTTCATAGTTAACTGACAATATTTTATGGAATCCATTACAAATATGTTCATGAAACTAAAAGAAACCATGATTGTTGAAATAAGAGTTTTGTGAATATATTAATGTTGTACTCCCAAAGAAACATTAAATAATATAGAAAGAAATTATATCTATAACCCATTAAATACTTATCTTATCAGAAAAAAAAACAGAGAGTGGTACTTCACAATAGATTTGAATCAGTTGAAAAAATGTTGCCAAGGCTAAAAGATGGCTCATCAGTTGAGGATATATGTTGTTCTTTCAGAGAACATACCCACACAGAAGCTGACAATCATCATTAACTCCAGTTCTACAGGATTGTATTCCCTCTTCTGGCCTCTGCAGGCTTCTGCACACACATCTTGCACGTACATATTTTCAGGCAAAACACTCATATGCATACAAAACAAAAAACAAATGTTTAAAAAAGGAAAAATTGTCCCTGTGTAAGCCCAAGGTTTCAAACAGCCAGCTCATGCACTAAGGACAGATCCTGGTCCCACAGACTGGGTGCCTCCCAAACAGGGGTGCCTTGATCCTGGAGGACATGGGAATGGAGGGGAGGGGCTAGGAGGAAGGTGGGGGTGGGGGCGGGAGGGGAGAGGACAGGGGAACCCATGGCTGATGTATAAAATTTAAAACACATAATAATAAAGAAAAAAATTTTAAAAAAAGAAATAAAAAAAGGAAAAATTGCTAACTTGAAGATAGAAAAGATGTCTTGACTTATGACTGTTTTTGTTGTGTTAGTAAAAACACTGAAATTATCATGTTGGGTAACTCATATCTGTGTTCCTCGGTCATGATCATTCATATTTCATTCCAGAATAAATCTTCTCATATCCTCTCTCTTTGTGGTCAGAGCTATGTTTTGTGTTGACAATATGTAAGTAGTTTACTAAACTCATATTTTAATGCAAATCAAATCGTGGTTTATGTGAAAAAATTTCCATTGGACTTTAATGTTAGCAGGCTTTCCTAGCAGGTGATTTTTTTTTCTTTTTTGATTTTTCGAGACAGGGATTCTCTGTGTAGCTTTAGAGCTTGTCCTGGAACTCACTTTGTAGATCAGGCTGGCCTCAAACACACAGAGATCCATCTGCCTCTGCCTCTGAAGTGCTGGGATTAAAGCTGTATGCCACCACCACACAGCCTGACAGGTGATCTTAATTATAAGCAAATATTTAATTGCTGTTTAATATCTAATTTTGAAGCTGTAACAATGTACCTGGATTCCAGTAATTACTTTCTGTTTCTATTATTCTTAAACTTGTTGACATATTAAGATCATCAAGGGAGGTTTTGAGAAATCTTAAGTCCATGCCATATTTTATTTTAAATAATATATTTTACTTATTTTTTGAAAACTTCACAAATTTATTTATTTTTATTATAACTCTCCACAACTACGTCTCAATAATTCCCCTTAGTGCCCTGATTCTCACTCCCTACAGACTTCATATCTTTTTCCTTGTAGTTAATAACTCTATGATCCCAGTTAGTGCTGCATAAATGTGTATGGACGTAGGAATATGTACTGGTGCTTAGGCAATCTACTTCAGCTATATTCTCAAAGGAAAATGACTCTTTCTCTCGCAACAGCCATCACTGATATTAGCTACTCTCCTAGGAATGAGAATTTGTGAGCCTCTTCCCCATATATACTAGAATTTTGATTAGCTTAATCTTATGCAGATAACCACAACTACTGTGGGTTTATGTATGTAATAACTATGTGATATCCAAAAGTCAGCATTTCATAATTCTTTTCCTCACCTGCAAGCTCCTACATTCTTTCTGCCTTATACTTCTTGATGTTTATTTTGTAAGCTAATTTAAAAAGTATATGAGGAATTTGGACAGAAATATACTCTGTAGGTAAACAGTGATGCTCTAACTCCCAAAAAACATGGATTATTAAATGATAATTTCACTATCTGACACAAGGAACCTCCTTACAAGTTATTGATCAAAGTGGCTTCAGAGGCAACAGTAATAATGCAGGTTATTGCTATTGTTCTGTTGCATGATGTAATGAGATGGCATAAACCTATTGCTGAAGAAAATATTCATTTTTGATGTAGACATAGAGAAACCAAATACTAGGTAATCAGAAAACTATCCCTCTGCTGGCTAGCATACACAGTGCCAGAGGATGGGACACAGGATAATGGAGGAGAAAATAAATCCATAGTCATGCTGAGTACTGGACTCAGTATTGTACAATGGCCAACTGCCAGGGAAGATGTGCCCACAAGTATTGTGTTAGCATGACAAGGGTAGGGGCAACCAATCACGTTCTGATAAGAGAAGGTGATACATTTGATATTAGACAAAGGCTAGAGGTACAAATAATCAGCCACTCTGACTGGTTATGAGTCCTGCATTACAGGAGGGATTTCATATTTGGTATTGTATGCCTAGTCAAGAGCACATGGATGGGGAAATCAGAAGCCTTAGAGTTAATCTGTTATAGTACTTTTACTAATGGCTGTGCTGTTAAAGCACCCTGCAAATGTTGATGTTTGTATTCTTAGATTATGTTACCCCCAACAATGGTCAGAGTATCTTCTTTTTTCATTGGGTAGTGGTTAATGTAGGCTTATAACAACTCAAAATGCTGAAAATAAGTCACTATGAAAGCTCAGTCACATTTGGGACATCTACATCAACTTTTTCACTTGTAAAATTTTAGACAGTACTCTCTTGTCATGTGACTTAAACATTAACAGCTTTAACAGATATCCATATACTCCAGTTGCAAATAATTTCAAGGTTCTGTATTACTTGTGGAAACAGTTTCGGAGCCATTTAAATAGTTTTATACATGTGTAGGCAAAATATTTGTGGAAATAAGTATAACAATATTAAGGCAACTTTCATTAATATTCAGCAAAAGCATTATCATTTTTAGCCCTGACATATTTATCATCTTGTTCACCACCACATGTTAAACTATAAGTTCTATACAACAAAATATGTTCTATTACAAAGTGAAAAATCTACAATGATTTTAAATGAAGAATTATATCCTCTTGATAGCCCTTTTCTTTCTTTTGTAGTCATAGAAAAAGAAGAAAATGTGCATATCAATAAGGCAATCATTTCCTAAAACAAACTCTTAAAAGTTAAGAAGTGATCTACATAACTACTCTAGATCTTTTCATTATCTCAGCCATACACAGGAACATCTAAGAAATGATAGTATAAAATTTTGCATTCTACAGTAAGAGAACCTGTTAGTTACAGGAAAAGGAATTAAGCATTGTGTCATTTAGAAGTTTTTACAATTAAAAGTTTTATTCCTAGAGGAGCTACAAGACAATTAAATGAAATGCTAACAACAAATTAAATGCTTTATAGGTCAGTCATCCCATTAGGTCTCTTTAGGGAAGCTGTTTTCATATAAAGCATGCCATAACCTATTTGCATAATGAGCCTATCTTAACTGTGCCTTCTGCTCTTTTATGCCATGTTGTTTATCCTGATGCATGGCTGATATAGTGGAGATGTAAAGGATGTAAAAGCTGCTATTTAAAGCAAATAAAATTTGCAAAATTCAGGCATAGTAAACTAAGCATATTAAACCTGACAGCAAGTCTTTAAAAACCATAGCTGTGATTTGGTATAAAATACTTAGGATAGTTCTTCTCATGCAATGACAATAACAGAGTAGAAAGGTGAAGTGATAATATAGATATGTACAGAGAAGACAGAAAACAAAATAAAAAAAATTCCCATTGAAAAAATTGTTAGTTAAATGCCCAACTTTCAGCATCATTCACCTTCCACAGTCTGAATGTACTTTGCATTTTTTTGTTCCATCATTTTGCTCTGGTTAGTACACACACACACACACACACACACACACACACACACACACACACCATACAGCATTTGCAAGCATATTTTGATAATGAATCATAATGCATATTATCGTGTATATATGTGTGTGAGTATCCAGAGTTTCAGAGTTGTAAGCATATATAGACAAAACGTTTGCAAAAGCAAGTTTAACACCTTTAAACTAACCTCCATTAATAGTAAAAAAAAAATTCTTATCATTATTAGTTTCACACATTTAACATATATTTCACTGAACTAGATTTTATACAACAGATTACTTTTTCTTAATAATTTATTTTGAATGTGCTAGAACATATGTACCGTGTTTACGTGTGTGTAGGGTGTGTCTAAGGATATTTCTTAGGCCTCTCCTTGTTACTTACAAATGCCACTGAAAGAATTGAGATGAGATTCATAGTGTAGCATAGCAAGTAGAGAGAGTTAATTTCAGAGTATAGGAAAGCACAAACTCAAGGGATAAGGGTTGGAAATGTAGAAAGGGGTCATTGTGGAGAAGAACACTTTCAAACAGGATGAACATGGACAATGGTCAGATATGCCATTTTACTGGCTTAATTATGGTTTAATATTTCTAAATTCCTGGGATAGATAGCTTTGCTGAGGGGCATATTTGTTTGTTTACTTGAACAACAGGGTCATTTGTATTGAGTTTCAAGGGAGGGAGCACATAGCATATCTTTGTTCTTTGTCACAAAGCCTCCTGTAAGATAGAAATTTTACAAGGTTTAGGCCTTCTGATATCAAGTTTAGATAGTTTTCAATTAATGACTTTCCTGGAAGTTCATGATGTCCCATCTTTCTTCAGGGATAGAGACATGTATCAGATAGCATTTCTCTGACTAGTTAAGAGAGACCTACAGTTTTAGCCCTCGGTTTATAAGCTTTCACTGTGCTGGAAGGGGTCAGAACTAAGATCTTCATCTCTTTCTAATATCAAGGTGGAAATATATCAACACACACAAATATACATTATATATATATATAAATTACATTTACTTATATAACCACTCTATTAACTAATTCTGAATGAGGAAATATTCAGCTAAATACACATTTGTTCTATTATTTATGTATTTTATATTTATGCTCTAAATATTTCAGTTATCAAATGATGTGGGAAATGATGACCCAAAGGCAAATTAACCAAAATAGAAAGCTCTTTCATTGATGTTTACAGATTTACATTTTCATGGGACTGGACAGATGTCTTAGTGGTTAGGAGAGCATACTGCTCTAGCAGATGTGCCAAATTCAGTTTCCCATAACCCATGTAGAGCATCTCACAACTTCTCATAACTCCATCTTCAGATTGTCTGACACTTGCCACTTTCTCCTGACTTCAAAAGGCACCTGCACTCATGTTCACCTACCTCCGCACATGTGTGTGCACGCGCACACACACACCCCTAAGTAAAAAATAAAACAAAAATGCAGAAACCAAATTTTCTTAATTTGTATATATACTTTGTAAAGAATATTCATAATCCAGTTGTATTATGTTATCTATTGCAGGTTTAACTAATTAAATAGTATTTAAGAAGTAGTGTTATCCAGTGTATTTTTGTCATCATTTGAATTGCTAGGTTTATTATTGAGCTAAACTGAAATATACCTCATCATAAATATATAATATTGCATGTCAATTAGTTGCTTAAACATTTTAAGGACTAATTATAAAGAAAACCTTAGGGTAAAAATTTAAGTGTTTTCAACTTAGTTAATAATTTTTGGCAAAAGAAATTGGGAAAATGGTATTAACAAGTTATTAACAAGTACTGGTTAACTTCGTGTATCAATTTGACTGGGTTTAGGGTGTTCAGGTGCTTAGTCAAAACTTCCTTTAAGTATTTGTGTGGATGGTTTTTGATGAGATTAGCATGTGAATTCATAGATTTCCTTTCTAATGCAGGTTGTAGTCATTTCAGTTGAAGGCCTAAGTAAAAAGTCTATCTCTTCTACAAATAATATACAAATCTTCTCACTGTTTGAGCTGATACACAGACCCCTTTTTTCCCTTTAGAATCAAATAGATCCATTAACACCTCTGGCTTCCTCAGTCTATTGAGCTAGAGACTATAGTGGCAGCTCTTCCAATCTACTATAGAGCCTGGAATGTGTCAATATCCATAACTACATGAGTTAAATCCTTATCAGATTTATTTTTCTCCACATACCCAGAAAAAAAATGTGGCCCATTGATTGTATTTGTGTGGATATCTTTTTCTACTATAAAGATGTCAAAATATCTACATGAGCATTCATTTTTCTAGTTAATGGCCTCCATTATCCCACCTATAGACAGTGAGGAATTAATTAATGAGGTATACTTGGAACAAATATAGTTTTAATTTTCTTGTATATTATCTCGTTTTCTTTTAGCTATTTCTGATAAAAGAATCTATCCTTTTAATTATTCAAATGGCTATACTCAGGTCAGGATATGATTTACAGGAGTATTATCCTGATATAAGAGTTCAGATAAGAAGGAAAGGAAGAGTGGCATGTAAATTGGGGTTCATGGCCTTACTTTCCTACACTTTATAGTGCATGTGCATATATTTTGGTCTGGAAAACTTGACTATCCCAGCTGGTTTAGTTTAGGGTTATAATTTCTGTGATGAAACTCCATGATGGAAAGCAACTTGGGGAGGAAATAGTTTATTTCCTCATAGTTCCATATCACAGTTCATCCTCAAAAGCAATGAGGACAGGAACTCAAGCAGGGCAGGAACCTGGAGGTAGCAGCTGATGCAGAGGCCATGCAGGGGTGCTGATTATTAGTTTACACCCTCTGTTTTGCTTAGCCTGCTTTCTTTTCTAATCTACTCACAAATGGCTGGGCCCTCCCTCTTCAATAGCTAATTCAAAATATACCCTACAAGCTTACCTATAGCCTGACTGTATGGAGATATTTTTTAATTGATGTTCTCTTCTCTCAAATGACTTTAGCTTATGTCAAGGTGACATAAAATTTATCCAGCACACCACTATAGTAAGATTATCACTGGGCATCCAACTTAATGTGAAGCTTAAGGAAATCATAAATATTTTACTAACCACTTATCTTTAATTACAACCTTTAAATATTTAAAGATCCTGTTTATGAATGTTCTATTACCTTTGACCCCAGCCTACAAAATGTAAGGATTGCTTAACATCATCAAATTGTTGAATGTTGACAGAAAGGTTTATATGAATTTTCTATTTTAATTTAATAATTTATTCAGAAAAATTATGTAACTCAGATTGAGTAAATTTTAGCTCATTTTCATCTCTGTGAAAAATAAATGTGACTAGGTAAGAGTTTCAAGAAAGCGTGGAAGAAATAAAAGACTGAAATATTTGTAGAGAAGTAACATAAAGAGAAAGGAAGACAATAAGTAAAAAATATTTTAGTGCTATGTATGAAAATTGGTTAAATTCATGTATTGTGTCTATTTGCTTCTTTCAGTTCTATCTACTAAATGCATAACAAGGAGAACAAGATATAGCAAGAGATAACAAATGACTAAAGTTCAACATTCACTTTGTTAAATTCTATGGGCCAGTCATAAATTAAACCATTAAAAGCAAAAAAGTATTACTATATATGATTTGCAATTTTTAAATTCATGACCATTTTAATTACAGGCCAGACCTACAAGACACTGCTTACGTGGTAGCAGCCAACTTGTTACCTGAAACCGAAAACCCAGGTAGCACCCTGATTAGGGATATCTCTTCATCCTCCGTGAATTTTAAATTGTTTAGAAGATGTAGCCATTCACAAACAGAAAATTGATTATGGCAACTTTGTCTTAGGAGGCCAGATGCATGATCTACCTGTAGGAAGTGGTAAAGAGGAAAATAAGATGATAGTCAGAAATAACCACCAAAGTATGCTTTGTGAGAACCAGTCACTCCCATTGTCTGTATCCTGATGCAGTCACAGTAGAACATTCCAATCAGTCAAAAAGAACAAAATCAATCCTCTTTTGTAGCAAATGAAGGAGAAGAGAAAAAGAAACTTGCTGAAATTACTGTCATGCACTCATTCTGTAACAAAAAGTATTTATATTAAATCTGAATTAAACTAAAATTGAAAACAGGCACTCTCACAATAAGAAGCATATATTTCCTACAATAATAGATCAGCTACTTCAAATTAAGCCCTGACTATTAAGATCAGGTTGTGTCATACACTGAATTATCTGATATTGTGTGGCAAGAGACCTACAGGTAACTGTCCCAACTGTCCCATGGGCGTTTTAGCTCACCTAAGCTGCCACTCATGACATGAATTATTTAGATAGCTATCTATCTGAACTGGCCATCTATCTGTCCATTTATCCATTTGGACACATCCTTACACCCTATCTATAGCCTCCATGGTCCTGTACATTTTTCCTGCAGCTCTGCTCATTCCTGTAACACTAAAAGTGGCCTGTATCTCTATCCACATTCTTTATCATATTCCTGCATAGACTGTCTATGCATATCTATTGTCTCCCTATTTTCTTTTACTTAGACTTCTTTGAAAATCCTTGAATTCTACTGCAATCTCTTTAACCTTTTTATAGTCATTTTTTAAATTATCTATCTGTCTGTTTGTCTGTCTATTCTGATAGACTATTTTACTGTGGAGTATATACTATGTAATCTGAGAGTTAATATTAGTAATTAGGATTGTAATGAAACAAGCTTATTTTGCCTCCTGATCTTATCAAGGACAGCAGAACTACTTAGTAAAAATTGCTGCCAATAAATCCTTGAATTGTTTATTGGATTATAATGTAATAAATTTTGACTTTTGGAAAGATACAAATCTAGCTTATGACACAGCATTGTCATGACAGTGACAATTGGCTTCTGATCTTCTTTTCCTTAGTGTCCCCTTCTGAAAATTCTGGTGAGCTGTGGTATATTCAGCTACTTTTGATCCAGTATCTGCATGCATATAATGTATACATGCTTATGTATAGTTATAAGAGATGTATGCCTTCATATCAATTATGAAATTGTTACTAACTACACTTCATGTGAAACAATACTCAAGTGGCTAAATCTCTGTGGTCCACATGAACTTGGAGCACTAAATGCAACTAGAATAAAGAGGTCTAAAATATTTTCCCTTCATCAACTTATCTATGCTGACTTTATTCTTCTCAGAATCAATCTGGTTTTAAATATATCCCCTGAGAACTTCTGTCTCCGAAGAGTTCAGTAGAAGGATGCCTGAGAGAATATGTGAATTATCTAAAGGGTGCTCAGTTATCCCCATCACTAAATTATCCCCTTACCAGCTTTTTTTTCTACTCTTTTCTGCCCTTGAGAAATTCCATTCTCTTCATTGTTATTAACCAGAGTAATTCAACTCTTCACCTTCTATTTGGCTCTGGGATCATCTTTTACATATGCAAATAGCCATTAAGGTACTCAGCTAAGCAGTGATAAGAAACCATAAAATCTGCTTCTTAGCTATCAACCAAGGAAATAGGAATTACAGACATTTACTTTGTTCCCAATGTAAATGATATACTACACTTTCTTTACAATACACCAACTCTGATTTTAAGATCACTTTTTCTGTTGCAAATACATAGGCAAAATTAATGTGTGGTTCATGTGATTTGTTACTTCTGCAAATGAATCTTTCTGAAGGGCTCACATCCCTCACCCATAACAAAAGTAACATTTCTGCCCTTACAGTGTTATAGTCAAGTGGTAAATACCTGGTATCACATAGCTGTTACTATCATCTTTAAATTATAGTAATAGAATTTTATATGGATTGGGAGCAAGATGACTCAGAAGGTCAGTGTACTAACCACAATACAGTGGAAGTTGAGAGAGAAACATGACTGCAAGTTGTTCTCTGATGTCTACACATGGACTGTGACATACATATACACACATCAACAAAAATAAATAAAATGCAAAAGTATATTAAAAAGTAGAGGTCTATACTAAGGAGTAAGGTTGATTTAATAAAAATATTGATTTTTTTCCATTAAATTCATATATATCATTGTCAATTCTTAACGTTTTTATTTATCACTCACCATAAGAATATAAAGCTTTAACAAAAAAGCTGTATCTTTCATCTTAAAGGGAATAAAAAAGTTTATACTGGAGCCATTATGAGTTACCATAGCCCAAGAACAAAAAAATGAGTGACTCCAAAATTAAATGTTACAATGAGGAAGCAGTTTTATAAAAATTTTTATAGTTTTAGAAAACAAACTCCAAAATCAATGCAAGTTTACAATATGGTGAGCACATCAGAGAAGAAGAGGTAGAATGAAATGTAGGGAAGCTATTCTACAGGCCCAACACTCTATCTGATGACATTCTTAGCTTTTGGGTTGGCAGAAGCTCGTTTCCTGCTAAGTTAATAGCTTCTCAGGCTTTTCTTTATTGCCACAAAATTTTAGTTCTAACTTAATAGCATCTGAAAGGCTTTACTTATGATCAGGAGATGTTAGTTGAGATACAGAGTCTGTCAAGGAATGGCTATTCTAGAGAGCTAAAACTGGCCCAATATAAAGTAACTAGCCTCTGAACCTGTAAAATTCCAATCTCTCCATAGTACTGAAATTCCAATCAGTCCATTAGTGTCTCCAGACAGACTGCTTCCAGGAGTTTTTTTTGTTGTTGTTGTTGTTCACAGCCAGAAACAGGTACTTTTTAAGAATTTTCATTCACACAGCAATGGTGGTGCCCACTTCATAGAGTTTATTACAGAATTAATTTGAATATGTCTAAGGTGAATAAAAATATATGAATGTTGGTCAGTACTATAAATGTGTTATTCATTACTATGCCTATTCTTATTTTCTATTCAATATTTCTCCAATAAGCTTTATAACAAAATATTAAACTGATTTCCAATGAATACATGGATAATTATGAAACACTTCCAGATGTCTGGTTCTAGGGTTCATGTTGCTTCTAGGGACTTTATGATTTAGCTATTATAGCTTATTATTTATTTTTGTGCACTGTATGCATTTTTATGTTGATAAAGGTCCATTTTTGGACCATATGCATTTGGTTAATATAAAGTATAATAAATAAATAAATGAAATATGAATATTCTTTAATGGGCTATCTTTACATAGCAATTCATTTTATATATGCTGCTGTGCATTATTAGTATAGATTTAATAAAGTTATTAATATTAAAGAAAAGGGAAATTATGAAGTTACACATTGTCTATTGCCTTTTTTCGTATAATTAAAACCAGTGAGATGTTGGTTCTAATCTAGGATATATTTCATTTCTATAAAAATAGTGAAGTAAAGGGCAATAGAGATGGTTTAAACTTTAAGAGCACTTGCAAATCTTTCAGAGCATCTGGATTCCATTACCAGCACCCAGACTCTGTCCCACAACCATATGTAACTTTAGAACTAGGGGAATCAAATGATCTCTTCTGGCCTCCACACGCACTTCTCAAATAGAGTACACAAACATACACAGGCAAAAAAAACTCATATACGTACAAAAATAAATATATAAAAATATCAAAGGAAGCTTCTTAAGCCTGGTGTAGGAAGTTTTGTTACACAGTCTATGGCACTTGTGGTGAGTATTGTAAGCCCAGATGAGAAAATTGTGTTTGGCTTGCTCTTGTTTTTCTAAAATTTTGAATTCTATCCTTAAAATATTTATTTGTGTTCTTTCTGATATTTTAGTGTAGTTACTCAGAGCTATAAATTTCCCTCTTAGGATTATTATCAACATATCCCATAGTTGTGCTCTCATTTAGTTCTAGAAGTTCTTTAGTCTACTTATTGATTTCTTCTTTGACCCATTAATCATTCACTAATGAGTTGCACAATTTCCATTAGTTTGTGGGAGTACTAAAGATCTGTTTGCTATTCATTTTACGTTATACTATGTTATTGTCAGAAATAATAGGGCATGGAGTTATTCTAATCTCTCTGAATTTATTAAGATTTTTTTCTTATTCCATGAAGTTGTCTATTTTAGAAAATCTTCCATCTACTGCTGAGAATAATGTATATTCTTTGGTGTTTGAGTGAGATATGCTGTAGCGACCCATTAGGTCCATTTGATCTATGATGTTATTTAATTCTGATATTGTTCTGTGTGTAGTTTTAATACAGATTGTAGTGGTTAGCTGTTCCAGATTTGACCTGGAAGTACCCCCACTGAGGCTTGATAACTGCCATGCCTACTAGGTGGGGCTGAGACAGGAGCTCTTAAGATCCTAGATCTGGATGTGCCATCTCTCTTGGTTCCTGGGTCCTGGATGCTGGAGGTAGAGCAAGTAGATTTTTCCAGAGAACACTGCTGGACTGTGCTACACCTTTCTCAGACACTGTAACCTATCCCTTTAATTTGTAAGTTATGCCACAAAATAAACCTCCCTTTTAACTACGTGGAGTTGCCTTAATACCACAACCAATAACAGATGACCCTTCTATTAGAGAACACAGGGTTTTGAAATCACCTACTCTAAATGGGTTGATGTTAATCTGTGTCTTTAATTTCAATAATACATTTATTATGAAACTTGGTCCACCAAAGTTTGTTTTGTATAAATTTAGGATAGGAATGTCTTTTTAGTCAAGTTTCCTATGATTGGAGTGAAATATCCTTTTTTATCACTTCTGATTATAAAACTTTTCTTGCTTCCTAGTCCCATTTGATTGCAATACTTTTGTCCATTCTTTTATTCTAAGGCAGCGGTTGTTTTTAACTTTAAGATATGTTTCTTGTAGACAACAGATTAGTGGGTTTTGTTCCTGATCAATTCATCCAGCCTATGTCTTTTGATTGGAGAATTGAGTCTATTAAAATTAATAATTACTAAAAGGTGTGTGTTGGTAGCAGTCATTGTATTGTTAGTTTTTGTTGTTGTTCATGATCTTAGTATTATTTTGTTTTCTAGTAATTAGAACTTTTCTGTTTTTTTCACCATCTCTTAGCTATGCACATTATTCTCTTCAGCTTGAAATGTTGCTTCCTGAATTTCCTCTAGGATTGATCTGTAGATTGTTTTTTTAGACTGTTTATATCATGGAAGTTTTTTTGTTTTGTTTGTTTGTTTGTTTGTTTTGTTCTATTTTCTAATCCACTACAGCAGGCAGTTTTGCTGGATACAGAATTCTAGGTTGGCCACTGTGTTCTATTAGGACTTGTGATGCATTGTTTCAGGCTACTCTGGCTGTCAAACTTTCCATTGAGAAATCAGTTGTTATTCTGATGGGTTTTCCTTTACATATGACTTGTGTTTTGTCTCTTTCAGCTTTTAATACACTCTCTTTGTTTTGTGTATGTAGTGTTTTAACTATGACATGGTGTGGGGATTTTCCTTTCAGGTTTTTTTAATTATTATTATTATATTTGTGTATTAATTTTACATATCAGCCATGGGTTCCACAGTCCTCCCTCCCCCCCCCCCCCCCCCCCTTTTCCCCAGCCCTTCCACTCCATTCTCATCTCCTCCAGGGCCAAGACTCCCCTGGGGATTCAATTCAACCTGGTGGATTCAGTACAAGCAGGTCCAGTCCCCTCCTTCCAGGCTGAGCGAAGTGTCCCAGTGTAAGCCCAAGGTTCCAAACAGCCAGCTCATGCACTAAGGACAGGTCTGGGTCCCACTACACCAAATAATCATGGAACATACAGGAAATGTGGAACAACATAAAAGGACCAAACTTATTACATATATAACACATATAAGTTGTTAGAATACCAAGTTAATTTTATAGTTATGATCGTCAACACAAACATAGAAAGAAGCATCTCCCATGCAGAGATATAAAAAACATATAGAACACAAAAATACAAAACCTATTCAGGTTTATATGTCCCTATATGTCATAAGTTTGGTCCTTTCATGTTGTTCCACATTTCCTGTATGTTCCATGCTTATTTAGTGTAGACTCTCCAATTTATCTTTGAGTCCTAATTTTCTATTTTATTGTTTGCTTCATTCTACTTACTCCTGAGTCTGTCCTTAGAGTTTTCTAGTTTAGTTACAGGAGTTTTCTATTTAATCTTCATTTTAGCTTGAGTCCTCTTAAATGTTTCTGTTTATTGAATTTCATTATCAAATCGTGGATTATCTTTGTCATTTCTGTCATCTTTCTGATTTTGTTTTCTGGGAATAACTCAGGCATGCATTCTTTTTAAATTCATTGGACTGTTTCTTGGTGTCTTCATTAGATCTCTTGAGTTCTTTGATGAAGTTTATGACTTTTTAAAATTCTTTGTCCTGGGGTTCGTTTAGGTAATTCTTATGGGTGAACATTTCTATAAACCTGTTGGGGTGTGGTAGGGTACTGCCTTGATCTTTCATATTGGTTGTATTTTTTCCATGAGATTTAGAAATGAGAATACTTTTTTTTTTTCTGAGACAGAGTTTCTCTGTGTAGTTTTGGTTCCTGTCCTGGATCTCATTCTGTAGACCAGGCTGGCCTCATACTCATAGAGATCTGCCTGGCTCTGCCTCCCAAGTGCTGGGATTAAAGGCATGCTCTACCAGTCAGAATGTGAATTTCTTTGTTAGGTCTTTGTCTGATACAGAAAGAGAAGGTGGAGAGAGAACACAGGATGTGTAGGCTGGGTTGAAACTGAAGGTTAGAAATGACTTCAGTGGAATGAAGTCAAATGGACACAATGGGCTGGTGTAATGAGCTGGTTGTGCTTTCTGGTCCAAATCTGGTGCTGGAGGGTATATATATCTGAGGGTTGAGGAGAGTGTATAGAGGGGAAGATCAAGTGAATTCAGTTTGTTAGACCCTAGCAAAGGCTGAGTATGACCTGACGTGGCAGAAGTTGGAGGTGGTGTAGGATGGGACTGTAGGTTGTATACACAGAGAGAAGATCTTGAAAGAAGCCAAGAGATTGAAGACAGTGAAAGCAGGATTGACCAGATTAGGCCAGGGCATTGCCTTTGAGACCTTCCAAGATCTGGGGTTTAGGAAAGTGTACATGTATAGGAGGATCAGGTGGACTCACCCAGCTAGATGCTAGTGAAGGGTTTCCTAAGTATAATTTTTAAATTAATAAATGTAACATTATGTCAACTTCCCTATATTTGTTAATATTTGCTTTATGTTCTAGTAGAAGCTCAATTTTAGAAATATTCTTTGGGCTGTTGATTATAATCTGCAATATTTATATAGAATGTTCTATAGATGTCTGCTAGGCCAATTTGAACTATGATATCATTTAAATATATTTTTATGTGATGACCAGTCCTGGTGAGGGTGGGATATTGAAATTACCCACTATTACTCTACTGGGTATGTTCATTGTCTTTATAACCATTAATATATGTTTTATGAAATTGTAAACACCAATATTATATATATATATATATATATATATATATATATATATATATATACATATATATTTAGAACTATGATCTTTCTAGCTTGCTTAGTTTGATTTTTCTCTTGAAGATATTACTCTCTTAATTGCCCCACAAATCATAGTTATATTTGAGGATATTATTACATAAACATCCCTACACATGGTTTCCAAAACCATTCAATATCTTTGTAGAGAGCTACTGAATTCTCTTTTTTTAAGGTTTGCCTCTGCTCCTGGGCAAATTTTCTGGAAAACTGCTATGGTGCTACACATAGAAACACTCTTCATTTGTTTTTCCTTATCTCAGCTTTGCAAGCAGGGTACTCAGCATGTACTGACACCTCTGACGTTATTGCCATGTCTTAATAATGCCAAAACTTTAAATCAGAAGCAAGTTAAGTTCAGATGAACGCAATATTGCCTCTGGGATTCACTTTCATAGTCTCCAGAAACATAGATCTGGAGTATGATGAAAAATGTAGAGAAATAATACAACGCCTAACTATGACTTTGAAATACAAAGAACTTTGTTATAGAGGATACAGTTACTGTAATAGGGTTTCTGTAATGATATTTATTAGGCAATGAATGGGAAGAAACTAAAATCCAATTAGTTGTAGCTATGCATAATGATATTTAGCTAAATAAATACATTTTAAATGATTATATTTGGTCAAATTCTATCACACATCTAAGTATCTTGTTTCTGTTAATTTTAATTAAAGAAATAATTTCCAATAGCATTTTAGTCACTGTTATATTGTTGCAAAGACACCATGACCATGGTAACTCTTATTAACAAGAAAGCACTTAATTGGGGCTTGTTTACAGTTTCTGAAGTTTAGTCTATTCTCAAGATGGCAGGGAGCCTGGTGACACACAGGTAGGTATGGTACTGGAGTAGCAGCTGAGAGTTCTACATCAGAATTCACAGGCAGGAGGAAGAAAGACACTCTGGGCTTGGACTGGGATTTTTGAATTCTCAAAGCCCATGCCTAGTGACACACATCCTCCAATAAGGCCACGACTCCTAATCCTTTCAAACAGTGCTACTCCTTGGTGACCAAAAGTAAATATTCAACTCTATAAGGCTATGGGGCTATTCTTATTCAAACCACCTCTAACAGTTAATAATTGTTTTGCTAAGAAGATGATATACAGCATTTCTCTGATCAGTTCGTAATGTATCATTGCATATGATAGACTTCGTTTTTAATAGAAAATACATTTTCTTACATACAATATATTCTGATTATGGTTTCCTCTCCCCCAATTCCTCCTAGATCTTCCTTATTCCACCTACCCAATCCACACCTTTCTTTTTCTTACTCATGAGAAAACAGGCCGTTAAACAACAGCAACAACAATGATAATATAAAATGAAAACAAAGGAAGCAGAGTAGAGCAAACAAACAAACAAACAACCACCAAAAAAAGAGAGCCAAAGAAAAAGCAGAAGAAACATATACATAGGAAGAGACATAATACACATTCACATAACAGAGAGAAAACCACATAAAAATAAAATTGCAAAATTTAATACATAAGCAAATGATTGGTGAGTGTAAGTGCTTCCCAGATTGAGCATTATGAGATAAAGATCCTCGGAAAATGTCATTATGTTCCTTTTGTGGTTGCTGTGGATATCGCTCTGTGTAAATAAAATGCTGATTGGCCAGTAGCCAGGCAGGAAGTATAGGTGGGACAAACAGAATTTTTTGAATAGGAAGGCTGAGGCGGAGGAGAGATACTGCCAGCTGCTGCCATAACAAGCAGGATGTCAGGTACTGGTAAGCCATGAGCCACATGGCAAAGTATAGATGAATAGAAATGGGATAAATATAAGAGTAAGAGCTAGGCAATGGTAAGCCTGAGCTAATGGCCAAACAGTTTAAATAATATAAGCATCTGTGTGTTTATTTTATAAATGGACTGTCTAACAGGGCTTGGCGGGACCTGGAGAGAAGGTCTCCAGCTTCATGTGGTGACCATCTCCTGCTGAGCCTGGGATGGGCCTTTAAATGTGGTTTGTATACCTATTGAGACTCTATTGGGAAAAAAAAAATCAACAAGAACAAAAACCCGACTTTTTGTGAACAGTTATCAGTAGGAGATAGCTTGTGTTCCCTTATCCTCCCAGTGCTGGGACCTCATCTGGCTCATACCTGTGCATTCTATGTGTATCTGCCACAGTCTCTGGAAATTGTTATGTGCATTAACCATGTTGGGCCTCAAAGGCCTGATTTTCTTGGTGTCTTCCATCACCACTGGATTTCTGCTTCCTCTACCACAAAGTTCCCTGAGCCCTGGGGGGAGAGATTTGATGGAGACATCCCATTTAGGATTTTGTGTTCCAGGGTCTCTCACTCTCAACATATCATCTGTCTGTGGGTCTTTGTAGTTTTTTCCTATAAACTGCAGGAGAAAGATTCTGTGGGGATGGATGAGTAATACAGTAATCTGTGAGTGTAGCACAATGTTATTAGGAGTCATTTTATACAGTATTCACTTAGAACAGTAGTATTAGCTTTTTTCTATGGTCAATCTAATCTAAGTTTTTAATCACCTAAGCAGTGTCCAGCATGGGTCCCATCATATAGAGTGGGCCTCAATTAAATGCTTTCCTTAACCATTCTTAAAACATTATGAACCTGGGTACAAAATCTCTTGTGGAAGAACACCTTGTAAAAACTTCTACAGGGAAAAGAAAGTACATCCAGTATAGTACTGATTTCTCACAGACCCCAATACATCCTGCACATCTTTTAGACTTGGTCCTTAGGAAAATTTGCAAAGCAAGTTGCTTAAGAACCAGCAAGCACACAAACAGGTGTTCAAAAATTTTCTTGAAATCAAGACCAGTCTATATTTAATTCAACATTAATTAATCATTATCACAATCAAAACACTGTCAAAGTTCATGCCCCTTTGTGAGACTAAAAAAAAATCAATATAATTAAACACTAAAGATTATTTTCTCCACAGAAATTATTCTAAGAGGCATTTAAAGAAAGTGTTTGGTATTATCGATTAATTGAAAGTTGAAAACTTGGCTGGTTAATTGTTCTGATCATGTGTCTTCATTCCCTGGCCCTTTATACTGATACTATTCAATATCACCTTCTGGGCTCCTGTTATCCTCTGCTTCCTAATGAGTTGAGATATATTACAGCTTGTCTTTCCTTCGTATTTCTCTATTGGTTTCTTGTATTTATACTAGAGTTTTGAAAAACAAAATCTGTATGTGTTACAATTTCTCAACTTGATAACATTATTATATATGTTATGCTGTTTCTAAGTTTTTCTATGTATATATAGCCAGTTGATTTTTGAAAAACGACTTAATTATTTGTTAATGTTAAAAAAATGATAGTGATGATAAAATTAGGACTACATTGTCTCCTTCTGCCTGACCTAAATACCACTTGTAATGACATAAGCATTTTCCCAAAGGTGCTAGACTAACTAAATATCCCATGAAGTATAAAATTTAGTCATTTGGTGAGCAGCATCATTTTAATGTCAAAGTTGAGTGAGATAAGGTTATACCATTATTTTTTTTACTTGCAATTTTACATAAACAACCAGGATTACTTAGTACTGGCTTTTGACAATATTTCAAATTCTTGAAATAAACTTGTTTTTGTATGGTTACAAATAAAAGTAAATCTTTATTTAATAGGCTTCTAATTATCTCAGACTTTAATTTGATAATACTGAAGCTTGGTCATCTTGATTTTTACTGTTTTGTTTTGCTTTTGTTTTATCATTTGTTCCCCCCCCAAGTTATTTTTATCACAACAAAATCTGGTAGAAAGATAAAGCCCAGGACATAGTTGAAGTTATTTCTCTTTTTGACTTTCTCATTCTTCCACTAAATAACATGTCTCTGGTTGCTTCATCTGGATCTTGTGCTTTCCTTTTCTTCTAAGATATTCTATGCTAGAACTATTTTAGAATGAAGGCAATACAATATTAAGGCTTGAGAAATAATGTTTTCTTCAGCAACACCTGACATTTATTTTTTAGAGTTGAATGTGGTAGAACATGTCTGTAATCTCAGCATTCTGAAGGGTATGATATGATAATCGTCATGGGTTGAAAGCCAGGTTGACAACATAGCAAGGCCTTTGTTAAAACCAAAACAAACGGAATGAACACTCAACAGAAAAAAAAAACAAAACAGTACAGAAATCTAATTTTTGGTGCCCTGTCATGTCATATTTGATCAATTTACTTTATTTTCTCCTTCTACACCCCATGTTTTCTGTAGAGAACAAAGAGCCTTGTGAAAACAGATAAGCACTGGAGAAGCCAGGAAAGTTTTACACACAGCTCAACTATTCAATGGAATGAGGTGGGAAGCTGCTCCTCTGGAATGCTAGAAATGATGTGAATGATGTCTTTTGACAACTTGGTGATCCTTTGCTATCTGATGAAACAGGCTCTGCCTTATCTCCCAGAAATCATGTTTTTAATTTTTAAGACCTTTTACTCTAAATCTTGAACATTGCTTTTAGACTATAAAACTTCTTACGAATGGGGTCACTTGTGCTTTACAACAGCCTAAATGACTTCTATGATATTTTAGAGCCAGGCCAATCCCAACACCCATGGGCATTATGTTTACCTCAAACTGCCTAGACACTAAATCTTGAGCACTATCTCTGAGTCAACAGTACCTATTCTTGTGAAAGAAGCCAAATGTAATTTATAAGAAATCTCAACGTAAACATGTCTTAAATTGTTGTACCCTGAGGCTGAGTTAATTGTTACCTAAATACTTTTCCCAAATTTGTGCTGTTCTTAAATATGGCTAAAGCAAAATGATCTGGGACAGAATCTAGAAGCAAAGCCTGTTGGGGAATCACCACAGTTTTTCCTCTCTATATACATATCTAAATATTTTCTTGAAAGAACTTACTTTGTTTGCTTGTTTTTTTTTTTTTTTTTTTTTCCTTTCAAGCACAGAGATCTACAAACTTGTGCCTCCTGAGCACTGGGAGTAAAGGTGTGTGCCACTACACTTGGTGAAACAACTTTTATTCTTTTTCTCTATCTGAATTAGTTTTTTCTTTCAAACACCCTATGTGTTCCCCAGTTAGAATACATAGATTGGAGGGAAAATATGAATTTATTTGCCATTTCAAAGTAATATAATCGTAAAGCTTTATATGATTTCTTTTTTATTACAATCTTTTAGATCTTTTTTATTATTGTTATTTTATAATTAATTTAATTTTACATATCAGCCACAGGATTCCTCTGTCCTTCCTTCTCCTACCCCCCAGCCTCCGCCCCCAGCCCATCCACCATTCCACCTCCTCCAAGGCAAGATCTCCCCTGGGGATTCAGCTCAGCCTGGTAGATTCAGTTGAGGCAGGTCCAGTCCCCTCCTCTCTATACCAAGGCTGAGCAAAATGACTCAGCATAGGCTCTAGGCTCCAAAACACCAGCTCATGCACTAAGGACAGGTCCTGGTCCCACTGCCTGGGGGCATCCTAAATAGTTCAAGCTAATCAACTGTCTCACTTATCCAGAGGGCCTGATCCAGTTCAATGGGGGCTCCTCAGCTATTGATTCATAGTTCATGTGTTTCCACTAGTTTGGATATTTGTTCCTGTGCTGTTTCCAATCAGGGTCTCAATATCTCTTGCTCATATAATCCCTCCTCCCTCTCCTTTATTGGACTCCTGGAGCACCACCAGGGGTTTATAGTGATATTTTATTTGTATTGAAATGTGATTTTATTTGTATGTCAATAAAGTTGCCTTGAGGTCAGAGCAAGCCAGAGCAGAAGCCGAGCAGTAGTGGGGCACGCCCTTAATCCCAGCACTTGGGAAGCAGAGCTAGGCGGATCTCTGTGTGTTCAAGGACACAGCCAGCATAGCAGACACACGCCTTTAATTTCAATACCAACCATAGAAGACCTGGAGGTCTGTACAAACAGGCAGTGATGAGGAGGTCATGTGGCTGGGTTACAACCAATGAGGGAGGAGAACAGAAAGTCTTTAAATAGACAGGACACACAGAAGTAGGTCTCTTGCGGAGAGGAGGAACCGCAGAAGCAGTGAAGGGTAAGGTTTTCTGCTTTGGCTCTGACCTCGTGGTTTTTAACTCTGCAACTGGCTCTGTGTTTCTTATTTAACAAGCAGGATACATCTACAATTGGCGCCCAACGTGGCAAGAATTCATTAAAAAACCGCTTGCCTTGGCAGTGGGTCCGGCTTCCCGCCTGGGCGGGCCTGCCTCCCTAGCTCCGGCTTAGCCCTGGTCTAACCCAGGCCTAGCTCAGCTTAGGACTCAGGCGCTGCAGCTGGAGTTACTTGCTTAAAAAGCCAGTGCTACAAACAACTCAGGCCTGCGGGAGCTACCGCTAAATTGCAGGAGCTACACGCAACTGCAGATAGGCTGCTTTTGGCTGAAACGCCAGCGCACGTGGTCGGTCGGAGCTTAAGGAAGCCAGAGCCCAGGCTCGACTCCACTCAGACCGGAACATTGAAGCGGCTGGATTCAAGATTTTAGCCAGAACTTGGCTACGCTTTCTTGCTTTCTCTCTCTCTCTCTGGATTCCCACCTCGGACGCTAGGTAGCTGTTTGGAAATTCCCTCGGATTTCTACTGTTCTGCGCAGAATTGGTAAGTCATTTATATCAGATATTTTAAAGGAAACTATTTAAAAGAGATTTTTTTCCACATTAAAAAAAAATGGGTTTTATGTGTACATTGGAAGAAAATTGGGCTTTGTTTGAAATTTTAGGCAGTATGGTAATGGAACAACTATATGAGAAGATTAATGTTGATCGAATTATGTACATTATTATTCTTCTTATCCTTATTTTACAATTTAAAAAGACAGTCAATTTAAGTGCCAGGATAAAAATTTTAGAAAAACTTGTTAAACCTGTTAAAATGAATTATAGAGAAATTCAGATTCAGACAGAAGAAATTAACAGTGAAGTTGTTTCAGGATTGGATTATAAGGTTACAGAAAGAAAGCCTGTTTTCACACAATCACCCTTAATTTATCCGGTAACCATACAACAGCAGCCTGGTCAAATGACTACACAAAATATTTGGACTCCAGTTGAAATGTTAGACTTACGAAGGTTTAAGGAGGCAATAGTATCTTATGGCATGCATTCTCCATATGTAAAACAAATGTTAAACTCCTGGTCGACTTATAATAGAATTATACCACAGGACTGGCGGGAGCTGGCACAGGCGGTTCTAGAACCCGGACAGCAGCTCCAGTGGCAAATGTGGTTCAAACAGGAAGCTAAAACCATAGCAAAACAATGTAGTGATAGAGGTATACAAATCTTCCAGGATCAGCTTGTTGGAGAAGGCCAATATGCTGCAGTACAAACACAATGTTTATATGATATGCAAACTCTAATTCTATGTCGAATGGCAGCCATGAATGCATGGGACAGAGTTGAGGAACCAGGGAAGAAAACTGAGTCATTTACAAAGGTTATACAGGGCCCAAAAGAATCTTTCACAGATTTCTTACAAAGATTGACTTCAGCAGTAAAGAGAATGGTCCCAAATTCAGAAGCTAGCCAGATAATAATTGAATCTTTGGCTTTTGAGAATGCAAATGAAGCATGCAAGAGAATAATCAGGCCGTTAAAGGCGAGATCTGCACCCCTGGAAGATTGGATTAGAGACACGGTTAATGTTGAGGCTCATGATCATGATAATATGTGGGTAGGAGAAGCAATTTCAAGAGGTTTGAGGAATGTTAGATGTTTTGGATGTGGAAAGCAAGGACATTTGAAAAGGGACTGTAAACAGGGCACTTCTAGAAACAATGTTTCTTCAAGGAACAATGGCAACAGAATGCCCCTTCCTTCAGGAGTATGTAGAAGGTGTGGTAAGGGAAGACATTGGACCAATGAATGTAGATCAACAAGGGACAGACAAGGTAATACTTTGCCTCAGTCTTTGGGAAACTCCCAGAGGGGCCTCAGGCAGGCCCCTACAGTGAATCCAGTTCAGACTTTTCCTGCAATCGTAGAGGAGACCCCTACTCAGAGCAGTTAAATGACCAAATGCCTATTGGAATAAACCAGGCTACTCAGAGTAATGGAACAACTGAGACAGAGAGAACAGAAAATTCAGGAGAGACCATAAAGAAAATTTTTTGGCAAACTTCTATAAATGAACAAAGACCACAATTAACAATAAAAATAAATGGTGTTTTGTTGTCTGGTCTGGTAGACACAGGTGCTGATGTTACCATAATTGCACCAGAATTTTGGCATCCATCTTGGCCTCTTCAGGAGGTAAATGTTCAACTGTTAGGAATTGGAACATTATCTCAAGTTAAACAGAGTGCAAGATGGCTCGAATGTATAGGCCCAGAAGGACAGAGAGGCAGATTAAAACCATATGTGGCTAACATAGCCATGAACCTGTGGGGTCGAGACCTGTTACAACAATGGAATACTCAGATTAACATCCCTCCAACCTCAGAAATAAATAATAAACTAGCACATGTTTCTGAGAGAAATATTAGAAGGTATTATTCTAATGAGTGGTCACCAGCCATCCATATTATACAAGAACAGGGCAGAAAAACTGATGATCTTCCAAAGGCACCAACAGCTCTACCTTTAAAATGGTTAACAGACAAGCCTGTATGGGTTCATCAATGGCCTTTAACAACAGAGAAACTCCAGGCTTTAGAAGAGCTGGTAGAAGAACAGTTAAATGCTCAGCATATTGAAGAATCTACTAGCCCATGGAATTCTCCTGTATTTGTTATTAAAAAGAAATCTGGTAAATGGAGAATGGTAACAGACCTTAGAGCGATTAACAAAGTAATTCAGCCAATGGGCTCTCTACAATCTGGAATTCCTTTGCCTACTCTGTTACCTAAAGGATGGCCTCTCATAGTTATTGATTTAAAAGACTGTTTCTTTTCAATACCCCTACAAGAAAAAGACAGAGAAAGATTTGCTTTCACGGTGCCTACTTACAATAATTCTCAACCGGTTAGAAGATTTCAATGGAGAGTCCTCCCACAGGGAATGTTGAATAGTCCAACCCTGTGCCAATATTTTGTACAACAGCCCTTAGAAGTGATACGTAAAAAATTTCCTAAATCTATAATTTATCATTATATGGATGATATTTTACTAGCTGACTCAAGTGCAGATACTTTAGAAAGAATGTTTGAAGAAGTAAAGAAAATATTGCCTGGCTGGGGATTACAAATTGCTCCTGAAAAGATACAAAGAGGAGATTCTATTAATTATTTAGGATATAAAATAGAGCTACAAAAAATTAGACCTCAAAAGGTACAAATTAGGAGAGATCGCCTACAGACTCTTAATGACTTTCAAAGATTATTTGGGGACATTTCTCATCTACGAACTATTGTTGGGGTAAAAAATGATGAACTGAATAATTTGTTCAAAACCTTAGAAGGTGACAAGGACTTAAATAGTCCAAGAGAATTATCACCTGAAGCTGAGAAAGAATTGGCCTTGGTAGAAAAAAAAGTACATGAAGGACATGTAGATCGTATTGATCCAAAGCTGGATTGCATTTTGGTTATTTTACCTTCTAGGCATTCTCCTACAGGAATATTAATGCAGAGAGAAGATATTATATTAGAATGGATATTTTTACCAAATAAACCAAATAAAAAATTAAAAACTTATGTGGAAAAAATCTCTGACTTAATTTTGAAAGGAAAATTGAGACTTCGTCAATTAGCAGGAATAGACCCAGCAGAAATTGTTGTACCTTTAACTAAAGAGGACATTGAAAAATTATGGGCAGAAAGTGAACCTTGGCAAAGAGCTTGCAGTAATTTTTTGGGAGAAATTAACAGCAAATATCCTAAAAGCAATAGAATTGATCTTATAAAGAGAGCTGATTGGATCTTGCCTCGAATTGTACGTGAAAAACCCATATCTGGAGTTCGGACATTTTATACAGATGCCAACAAGCAAGGAAAGGCAGGTTACAAATCAGAAAATTTAAGTAAAGTGGTTCAAAGTCCTTATAATTCAGTTCAAAAATCAGAATTGTATGCTATTCTCTTGGTATTAATGGATTTTTCAGAACCTCTCAATATAGTTACTGACTCTCAGTATGCTGAAAGAGTGGTATTACATATTGAGACTGCAGAATTTATCCCTGATGCTTCAGAATTAACTTCACTATTTATTCAATTACAAGATACAATCAGGGAAAGGAGTCATCCTTTATATATAACTCACATCCGATCCCATACTGGTCTGCCAGGCCCTCTAGCACAAGGTAATGATGAGATTGATAAATTATTGATAGGAAATGTGCTGGAGGCCTCAGAATTTCATAAGAAACATCATGTCAATAGTAAAGGTTTAAAAAAGGATTTTTCCATAACCTGGCAACAAGCCAAGGAAATTGTAAAGAAATGTCCTACTTGTTCCTTCTACAATCAGACACCATTACCAGCAGGATGTAACCCAAAGGGTACTCAGAGGAATGAAATCTGGCAGATGGATGTGTTTCACTTTGCAGAATTTGGAAAATTGAAATATGTACACCATACTATTGATACTTATTCAGGATTTCAATGGGCAACTGCTTTGAGTTCTGAAAAAGCTGATTCTGTAATCACTCATTTGCTAGAAGTTATGGCCATCATGGGTATACCTGCACAAATTAAAACTGACAATGCTCCAGCATATGTCTCTATTAAAATGAAACAGTTTTTTGCTTATTATAATATAAAGCATATTACAGGTATACCACATAATCCTACAGGCCAAGCAGTTATAGAAAGATCCAACAGAACTCTAAAGGACATGATAAATAAACAAAAAGGGGTAACAAAAACCCCCAGAAATAGACTGCACAATGCTCTACTAACTTTGAATTTTCTCAATGCTAATGAGAAAGGAACAACAGCTGCAGAGAGACATTGGTTAATAGAAAAAACAACAGAATTAAATCAGCCTATATACTTCAAGGATGTGCTGACCTCAGAATGGAAACCAGGGCATGTGTTACGTTGGGGACGAGGTTTTGCTTTTGTTTCTGCAGGAGAAGATAAGCTGTGGGTACCATCAAAACTGATAAAGGTTCGATTTGAACAAGAGAGACCTCTTAATTAGAAGAGGTGATAGTTCATCAACCAACATGACCATCCAGTTTAAACTCACTTATACCATTAATACATGCCTTTTCATTTAATCAGATGTAACTTGCCAAAAGGGGACCTCCCCAAAATTAGTCTTGGGGAAGGGTTTTTGTTTTTGTCTTTTAGGAGAATGAAGGCTAAGGAATCTGAAGAACACTGGACAAATGAGACAACTGGAAAAAAAGGACAAATCATCTGTCCCAGGAAAAAGAGTAAAATGGCCTATTGGTATATCATCTACAAAATTTCATAAATCTTTCTAAATGTTTGTTTCTGCTCTTCTCTAAAAAATTAATACTCTTAGTCTTCTTGTAGTCCCAGTTCAATTAAAGCTCCAAGCTGATTTTGGAGTTGGAGAATGGCTCTCTCCTCCTTTAAACTCAAGCATGTTGTTAAAAAGAAAATGAAAACTCCCTGTATCATACCAGAAGAAAGAGCCATCTTCTGACATGGGACAGGAGAAAAACCAAATTAATTAAGGGACTATTCTATTACTAATCTCAATTCTTTGACTCTATTCTGATTCTTTAAACTTTTCTTAAAGTATGAATTTTATATCAGAATTCACAAGATATATATATATATATATTTTAAACTTTGTTGAGATAATAATGGTCATATGAGTACTAATTAATTTAGAGAAAAGGCTTCGATTAGCTGCCTATACATGTCTTTGTGTTCGAGTCTCTTTTCAGTTTTCTGCAGGAAATCACGGCCAGGCCTAACATCAAATGAAATCTCCAGGAAGAAGATGGGGCCCCACAACGACAATTCCACGTGGAAAATAATATCACTAAGCTGACAAACATCATCTACAGATCAGCTTTGGACTACAAAGTGCTTAGAGCAATTCTGAGATGGCTAGCTGAGATGATCCAGTTTCAAAGACTGCTTGAACAAGGACTTGAGATAAACCCTGAACTTTGGCATTATGGATAACAAAGAATATAGTTATCTTTCCTAGAATTTGTCAATTAACCCAAAATTTTTCTTTTCAGAATAAAGATAACTTCGCCCATACCCAGCAGGAAGCAATTTTAAGAATTCGACGCCCACATTCCCAAAGGGGTGGTGTGGGGTGGGTGGTTTTTTGGTCTTTTTATGGGTATTGGGTCTGGGATAGTTTTCATTGTTTAGGAGGGTTGGTTACAAGTTGTTGTTAAGGGTTAGGTAAAGGGCTAGGCAAAAGGTGCTTGTTAAAAAAAAAAAAAAGACAATTACTAGTTTTAAATATTTTACATTCAATTGGATTGTTTTATATTGTATACAAATTATTATTATTGAGATTGAGATTGTTAGAATATACCATATACGTATTTCTAATCTTGTTCGAGATATTGTATTTATACCATTCATTTAACAATGTAATTGTAATTTGCTAATCCTTGAATGTTAGTATTACCAACTATTAGGATATATAGAAATGAAAATTAGTGGTTAGACATTACAATTGAACTTGTAGTCATATTAGGTGTGTTGTCAAGATCAAACAGATATATTTTAGATAGACAGGTCATCTTCAAACCCTTCAGAGATCTACAGAATATGGCATTTAAAATGTTTTAATAACTTAAGAATTTTTCTTTTTTGCTATGACTATGAGACATGACGGCTCCTGGCAGTACCAATCTACTTCAGAGAAAATATGGGCATTGAAGAAACTGCATATGGAACTAACTTTCATTGTTGCAAAAGTCAGCCACTGGACAACGAAGTATCCTTGAATCAACTGCTGACAAACAGGACAGACAGGACATGAAACCAAGGACTACCAATTCTTGCCAAAACAAGTGTGGTTGTGGCTTTAACAAAAGGCATCTTCTGAAGCCAGGACAATATGGCACCATCCCTGAAGTGAGTGACCTTTACAATCTGTAAAAGGTACCGTGCCCTTTTCTTCGAAGGCAGCTGAACAGGGAGTGGGCCAATGGCTTCTTATATGCAATGGAACAGCAGATGAAACAGTTATTCTTGAGGAATAACTAAGCTCACCTCTCTCAATAGTAGACTGGCGTTTAATAGAGAGATGTGGAGAAGAACAGGATGCCAAGATGAAGCCACATATACACAGCCAAGAAAAATGGACAGCTGAATTGAAAAGACATCAATAATTTCCAGAATTTAAAATCCTGAATCATGACATGACACTAATGGAATTCAGGTGTTTCTGGTACATGGACTGCTCTCACCAAATGTGAGGTCAAACTGTTGACCTTGTATACATCTTAGTTCACAAAAGAGTCTGTCAGATACGCTAAGCCTGTAGGCTGAAGATGATGCCCCAACACTGTGGAGAAACCTCAGGTGACTGTCCAGGCAGCTGGCTGTTTCTGTCAACTCACATTTTTTTTTGAAGCTGCTTGCATGCACTTCTTGTTTTTATTTTTTATTAGGTAGTATTATTTCCTTCTTGGGTCTCTGAGGGAATTGAAGATCAATTAGTTATAGTAATAATTATCTTTGTTAAGGATTTCAGAAAAACTCACTAAGAGCTGTAAGTGTATAAATTTGAAAGACGTTATAAGACAGTTCCGTTAGCTATATAAGTTAGGATAAAAAGTGAATCAGGTACATTCTGGACTTACCAAAATAGGATAGATAATGGAATTATTTTCTCTGAATTTGTCAATTACAAATGGACTAGACATTGTTTAGGTATTTATTGTTTGTATATATGGTATATATAGTTATTGTACTTTTGTATATAGTTTTTCTTATATTAGTTATAATTTTTTCCTTTTTTCTTTTTATTAAAATAGAAAAGGGGAAACATAGTGATATTTTATTTGTATTGAAATGTGATTTTATTTGTATGTCAATAAAGTTGCCTTGAGGTCAGAGCAAGCCAGAGCAGAAGCCTAGCAGTAGTGGGGCACGCCCTTAATCCCAGCACTTGGGAGGCAGAGCTAGGCGGATCTCTGTGTGCTCAAGGACACAGCCAGCATAGCAGACACACGCCTTTAATTTCAATACCAACCATAGAAGACCTGGAGGTCTGTACAAACAGGCAGTGATGAGGAGGTCATGTGGCTGGGTTACAACCAATGAGGGAGGAGAACAGAAAGTCTTTAAATAGACAGGACGCACAGAAGTAGGTCTCTTGCGGAGAGGAGGAACCGCAGAAGCAGTGAAGGGTAAGGTTTTCTGCTTTGGCTCTGACCTAGTGGTTTTTAACTCTGCAACTGGCTCTGTGTTTCTTATTTAACAAGCAGGATACATCTACAGGGGTTTGGCCATGAATCTCTGCATCAGCTTCCATCAGTCACTGAATGAGAGTTTTATCATGACAATTAGGGTGTTTGGCCATCCAATCACCAGTGTAGGTCAGCTCAGTCTTTCTCTTGACCATTGCCAGTAGCCTATTGTGGAGGTATCTTTGTGGATTTCTGGGGACCTCTCTAGCCCTCTGCTTCTTCCTGTTCATTTATCATAGTCTGTTATTCCTAGTTCTCCCACTCTGTTCCTGATCCAGCTGGAACCTCCTGCTCTCCTAAGCTCTCTTTCCCTTGACACTTGTCCTCCATTACACACTGCCTCATGTCCAGTTTGCTCATGTAGATCTCATCCATTTCTCTGCATTGGATGATCCCTGTGTCTTTCTTATGGTTCTCCTTACTATGTAGCCTCCCTGGAGTTGTGAGTTGCAGTCTGGTTATCCTTTGCTTTACATCTAGTATACACTTATGAGTGAGGACATACCATGTTTGTCTTTCTGAGTCTGGGTTACCTCACTCAGGATGATATTTTCTGGTTCCACCCAGTTGCCTGCAAACCTCATGATGTCATTGTTTTTCTCTGCTGAGTAGTACTCCATTGTGTATATGCACCACATTTTCTTTACCATTCTTCAGCTGAAGGGCATCTAGGTTGTTTCCAGGTTCTGACTATTACAAATAATGCTGCTATGAAGAACATGTGTCCTTGTGGTATGATTGAGCATTCCTTAGGTATGTGCCCAAGAGTGGTATAGCTGTGTCTTGTGGGAAATTGATTCCCAATTTTCTAAGAAAGTGCCATATTGATTTCCAAAGTGACTGTACAAGTTTGCATTCCCAGCAACTACAAATAAACTGGGTTATGGCTCTGCTTAGAAGAAAAGGAACAGGAAGACAAGAAGTTCACTTTCATTAGAACTCTCCATTTGTGAATTCTAACAGTTTCCCCTCATGTACCAACCAGATCTACCCACTTTCTGTTTCATTAGAAAACATTCTAAGGGATAATAATATAAAATAATGCATCAAAATAAAACAACAAAAACAAACAGAAAGAAAAGGCAAAAGAAACACATATAAATACAGAGATCCACTTGATTGCAAGCAAGAAGCCATAATATATAATCAAAGAAATATAAAGAGATAAAACAATAAAATATATATTCAAATAAATTAAAAATAAAATTGATATTAACATTAAAAATGTCATTATGAGACAAGGAACCTCCAAGTTGCCATTGAGTTTGCTTTCTGATATATATTGAAGCCTACTTTTTTTTTTTTTTTTATGGAGCTGAGGACCGAACCCAGGGCCTTGTGCTTGCTAGGCAAGCACTCTACCACTGAGTTAAATCCCCAAACCCTTAAGCATACCCTTAAGCATAGTTTATTTTCCAGAAGGTTATCCATTAGAGATAGCTTCCAGGTTAGGATGGGGGCTTAAGTTCACTTGTCCTGTCAGAACTATAACCTTTTTATGTGTATGAGAGAATGAGGGAAGAAGAATTTCTAATACATTTTTTAAATCATAACTACATGTGAAAAGAATTTCCAAAGGTCAAAAGTAGAATGTTTCCTCTTTCCTTTCACCAAACCAGAAAACATTTTCAGTATTTATTCATATGTCTTGACTATTTAACACAATATCTAATTTCTATCCCAAATATTCCTTGGTAAAGTTAATATGTACTTCTTTGTATATAAACTACTCTAGGTAATTATCATTTTTTGCACACTTCATTTCCATTGTATATCCCAAACTCAGAAAGTCATAGCTGAAAATGTATAACAGTCACAAAAATATTAATGCATATTTATATTTAAAATTATATCAATTTTAAACAATTATAAACAAAAGTAAACAATTACTTGATCACTTTCTTTTAATTCATTTGTAAAACTTTTCACTAATACTAAAGAATAGACAAGATGATGGGAGACAGTGACTGTATTTACCAAAATTTTTCATTAATATTTTTAGTTTGAACTTCAGCAAGCATTAATTGATTATTAGTGTATGCACCATTCCACAGAATCTATTCTTTTTCATGAAGATCTAGAAAATAAAATGTGTGTACAAATAAATCTATGTGACTTTAATACTAGGCAAGCAAAATGTTTTACCAAATGGCTAAATAAAATAATAGATTTCAATTGTGTATTGTTGTAATTATATGTATTTCTATAGTTTTTTAAATAATATGTATTTGAATTAAGTAACATGTGGGGAAAACATTATTTGCCATAATGGATAGAATTATTGCTCTTATAAAAACTCATGGACAGTGCCCTTACTGGTTCTACTGTTTGAGAATACTGAGAGATATTTGTAAACTAGACAATGTGCTATTATCACTGAACACCAGATATGAAAGTGTCTTCATTTTAGAGTTTCTAACCTCTAGAAATATGGGGCACAAATTTCTATTTTTTGTAACTCATTTAGTATATGATATTTTATTAAAGCATTCAAAATAGACAAAGGCAATCACCATGACAGAGGATATGAAGCCCTGTTTATATAAAAGATAAATAATACCATTAATAGAATCAAAATATGAATCCACATCATTGGACAACATTGGATAATATTGGATAGAATTAGGTACATTCAAATCATGGATGAATCTCTAAATCACAATATCAAGGAAAATGTCACAAAATAATATATGTGGCCTGTGTTTGTGGTAATATTTTGGTGTATTCTAACAAAAAAAAAATTTGCCTGAAGATCGGAAGTCAGAAACAGCCACTATATTAAACATAGAGGCCAGGCAATGGTGGCACACACCTTTAATCCTATCACTCAGGGAGCAAGATCCCTCTGGATCTCTGTGAGTTCAAAGCCACTCTGGACTACACAAGATCAATTCAGTTTAAAAGAGAAACAGAGTCAGGCAGTGGTGGCACACACCTTTAATCTCAGCACTTGGGATCTCATGCCTTTGCTTCCAGTGTTTGGGAAGCACACATGCCATTAATCCAAGCACTAGGAAGGATGAGACCAAAAATGATATGGTTGGGCCAAGAAAAGGCATATAAGGCAGGAGGAAACAGGAATGCTGCCCTTTTGGGTGAGGACTCAGTGGCATTCATTCTGAGGATTCCTGGAGACAGGATATTCCCTAACTTTTCGCTGAGGAGTTGGCAAGGTAAGAAGTGGATGTAGCTTGTTTCTTCTGATCTTTCAGCATTTACCCTGCTCTCTGGCTCCAGGTATTTATTATAAGACCAATTAGGATTCATACTTCATGTGTTTATTAATAAAAATTCTAACATTTATCAAGATACTAGCCTCTATCCAAGAGAGAAATGTCTTCCTGATTACTAACACTGAGGGTTAGATACATTTTAAAAAATGTGTATGTATATTTAGTCTGCATTCATATCTATGCATTATGTGTGGGCAATGCCTTTGGAGGCCAGAAAAGGTTGTCAGATCCCCAGGACTCAAGTTACAAACAGCTGTGAGCCCTCATGTGGGTGGTGAATATCAAACTCCTGTAGTAAAGCAACTAGTAATTTTAACCACTGAGCCATCTCTCCAGGCCAGATATGAAAATGTTTGAGTTTTAATTAAGCAGTATTGTAGAATATCTGAAGACAGTATGTATTATTTTATACTTGGATTCTGTTTGGGGTATATTAATATGTCTTTTTATTTAGGAGTGTTACTGAATGTTGCTTTTAAGGTCAAGTGCTATTATATCATTATTTCAGGTCTCTTGTTTAGAAAATAGATTAACAATGACTCCTTTCCATGTTGTTTTTAATGAATGTGTAGATTACATAATAACATCAGATTTATAGAAAAGTTGTGACATAACACCAGAAACTGTCTATCTGCCACACACAGACAGTTTTTCCTGTTCATACCTCTATTTTAAAGGTAGTTCTTATGAAGATTTTGATATTTCTGACCAAGGTGGGTTATAGGGTAAGATGGAAAAAGTAACATATTATAAAGGTCCATGTTTTGTGTCTTATTCACTTTTAAATCCTTAATAAGTGGCAAACAGGTGCTCATAAATAAATAATGTCTTCTCTTTTTATATCAGCTGAACTCTTCGCATTTTGCTGTAATTCACATGTCTAAAATTAATTACAGCTTCTTATAGCGGATGGTTGGAGTAGTGGAAAGTCAATAATTAAGCACTAGAGAACCTAAGTTGGTATTCTTTCTCTGCCACATTGAATTAATTATTTAAACTCACATATCCTTAACTATTAAAAAGTAAGCAAATGAAACAAAATCAAGAAGCAAAACAGAGGTAAAACTTTTCTACTTCAAGAGGATAATGGATGAATTGACTGAGAACATATACAAAACTAAGAATAATGTTAGAAAAGCGCTAAATGAATTTCAGAACTTAAAATGCTATCATCGTCATCAAAATCTTGTCACTGTAACATATTATGCCATTTCTATGGGCTTAAGTTTTATAACATACAAATTTAGAAAAACCCTGATACTTACTTCAGAAGATTATTGAGTAACAAATAAAATACTGTGTTTAGGGTCTTGAGATATGGCTCAGTGGTTAAGAATGTTACTGCTTTTGCAGAGTTGACTTCAATCCTATCACCTGCATTGTGTGGCTGACAATTGCCTGTAAGGTTAGCTACAGGGAACTCAATGCCCTCTTCTGGCCTTCATGTGCTCATGCACAGAAGTGCACATATACACACAGAGAGAGACACAAAAATAAAAAATGTGCATTTCAAAATAAAAAATAAAACATTTTATATAACATTTTGCTTCTTCATGTTCTCATATGGTCTTCATTTATCATGGTCTGTTATTACTTGTTCTCCCTTTCTGTTCTTGATCCAGCTGGGATCTCCTGCTCCCCTAAGCTCTCTCTCTCATTCTCTCAAAACTTGCCCATCATTACCCCCACTCAAGTCCAGGTTGTTCATGTAGATCTCATCCATTTCTCTGTCATTGTGTGATCCCTGTGTCTTTCCTAGGGTCCCATTTTCTAGGCAGCCTCCCTGGAGTTGTGTATCAGTCTAGTCATCTTTGTTTTACATCTAGTATCCTCCTATGAGTGAGTACATACCATGTTTGTCTTTTTGAGTCTGGATTACCTCACTCAGGATGATTTTTTCTAGATCCATCCATTTGCCTGCAAACCTCATGATGTCATTGTTTTTCTCTGCTGAGTAGTACTCCATTGTGTATATATACCACATTTCCTTTATACATTCTTCAGTTGAAGGGCATCTAGGTTGTTTCCAGATTCTAGCTATTACAAACAATGCTGATATGAACATAGCTGACCAAATGCCCTTGTGGTATGATTGAACATTCCTTGGGTATATGCCCAATAGTGGTATAGCTGGGTCTTGAGGGAGATGGATTCCCAATTTTCTAAGGAAGTGCCATATTGATTTCCAAAGTGGTTGTACAAGCTTGCATTCCCACCAGCAGTGGAGGAGAGTTCCCTTTGCTCCACATCCTCTCCAGCATAAGGTGTCTTCAGTGTTTTTGATCTTAGCCATTCTGACAGGTCCACAATGATACCTCCACTGTAGACTACTGGCAATGGTCGAGAGAAATCCCTAAATGACCTAGTCTGGTGATCAGATGGCCAAACACCCTAACTGTCGTGATAGAACTCTCATCCAATAACTGATGGAAGTGGATGCAGAGATCCTCAGCCAGGCCCAAGATGGAGCTCCAGGTGTCCAATTGTCGAGAAAGAGGAGGGATTGTATGAGCAAAAATTGTTGAGACAAAGATTGGAAAAATCACGGGGACAAATAGCCAAACTAATGGAAACACATGAATTATGAACCAAAAGCTTTGGAGCCCCCAACTGGATCAGGCCCTCTGGATAAGTGAGACAATTGAATAGGAACTATTTGGGAGACATCCAGGCAGTGAGACCTGGACCTGTCCTTAGTGCATGATCTGGCTGTTTGGAACCTGGGGCTTATGTGGGAACACTTTGCTCAGCCTGGAAGGAAGGGACTGGACTTGCCTGTATTGAATCTTCCAGGTTGAGCTGAATCCCTATGGGAGTCTTTGCCCTGGACTAGATGGGAATGTGTGGTATGGCCTGGGGGGAAGGCAGGGGCAGGGGCTCGAAGGGGGAGGACAGGGGAACCCTTGGCTGATATGTACAATTTAAACACAAATACCTGTATTAAAAATACATTTTGAAATAAAAAATATTTTATATAAAATATTTAGCATTTAGTTAATGGTAAACAGTAGAAGCCCACTAAAATGTCAAGGATGCTAATAGCTGAGTTGCAGCTATAATAACAAATGGAGGAAATAATCTCTGAGAAGCATAAATAGAACATATTTTTATGAGTATAATAATATTGTATATTGTCAAGTGGTCTGGATTGTGTAAGAAAACAACCTGGGAACGTTGTGAGAGCAAGCTAGTAAGCACCCACATATATGGGAACACTCATGCATGCATGTCCTAATGTACACACACACACACACACACACACACACACACACACACACACACTCATATGACTAAACATAAGCCTTTAAAATATTTATTTCACAAAATTTGTTATGCTGCTAGAGTATCCAAAATGAATCACAAGTTTCTAAAAAGGGAACATACTCATTTAACTTGTGATTGGTTTGTCTAGATAATCCTAAGGGTTCATTAAGTGATAAGTTTTATTAGGTCTAAACCAGATGGAATACTGCTATTCTTGTTGATTCAGTTACCTCCAGGAAAGGGAGCTTTCCTCACTACACTATAGAATAAATTTGGCAACATAAGATAAACCCATAGTTAGATACCCTTAGAGCCCAGTAAATCTAAAAAATATTAATGTATCACTTGACATTTGGCTCAGACAACCCAATTCACCCTGATTCCTTAACACCAACTTAGGCCTCATAATTACTAAGGCTTTTAGAGATGGCAACTATCTTACTATGAAGTTCAACAACATTTGTACAGGAAGGGGAGAAACATGTGTTGGGGTAATAAAAGCAAGATTTTTAGAAGTTTCCATACATTAAAACTATAAAGTCAGGTATGTTTTGCATTGCTAAAGGGAATGTATATCCTAATGCAGCTTGAATTCAAATCCCTACACAAGTAATCAAACCAAAAATTGGATTAATATCATTTATTTGGTTAAATAATAACCAGAATAATTTGACAGATAAATTATATTTATAAAATATCTATTTGTATTTTTAGTTTGTGAGTGTTTTGTCTGCATGCATGAGGGACAGTGAGGGAACTGGAACATTTGGAACTGGAATTATGAATGGATGTAAGCCACTATGTGGATGTTGAGATCCAAACCTTGGTCCCATGCAAGAGTAGTGAGGTCTTAACCACTGAACCATCTCTCTACTCCCCAGTTATGCCTGTTAACTGAATGGAATACATAAAACCTATCAAAGAAGTAAAAGTTCCATTGGGTATTTTCAGAAGTAAAATATGTCTGTTGACCACCATTAGTAATCTTGGAATCTCTAAAACAGTTAAGAAAGAACCATTTGAAAACTTTCCTTAGTACATTAAAATATATGGACACATATATTATCCTGGTAGATATTATGGGAATCTTTGAGGCAAGAGACTCTGGTATTTATTTAACTTAAAGGTGCAAAGTTGGTGAAAATAGACACAATGTATTTTTTAAATGCTCTGACTGTTCCATTTGTTATCTAAGACACCCAGGAGTTAAAAAAAAATCTGCTTTCAGCTTGAATTATTTTGCTTAACTTTGGCTTCTTGATTCTTTCCTTTATCCTAAATATCCTGGTTAGATGAAGGGAAAGTGACAACATCTCAGTGAAGGATGTCATATAATGTTGCCATCTGCTTACTCTATGAAGTCAATAGAATATTTGAAACCATATACCCATTCACTCATTTAATCCAAAAGGTATATGCAGCACCCATACACTCTAGAAGAGGTGGATACTTTATGATAATTACATTAAACAAACAATATGCTTATGACAGATTAAGCTACCAAGAAGCCACACATTTGTTCCCATCCTATAATGAGAATGCTTTGATATCTGTGCCAAGCTTGTGGAATTCTGCTTTCATCAGCCATGATGTAATGGATCGCTGAACTATAAGAATCAAAGATTTAAAGTCTGTAAGAATGTTTTTTTCTAGGCAAGTGTGTAGTCAACACTTGCCACTGTAATGGTGAGTATTGTAATGCCAAAAACAAACAAACAAACAAACAAAAAACAGTTTCATGCATTAGAAGTTCTTGAGATGTGTTAGAGAAGGTTTATTTTAAATCTACACAATGAAACAGTTTCTGAGAGCAATATTATAATACTTTATGATTTCAAGATGGGCTGAGTATAGACACTTTGGGGTAAGAAGCCATAATCAAAGTGTATCTTCTGTGTTTAATAAAATAAATAAAACTACGTAAAATTTTAATTGACAAAACATTACCTCCAGGACCTAAAGATGGCTAAATATGTCATACTTGTAGAATTATATCAGATCAATTTCTTCAAAGAATGTACATTTAAAGTGATGCCATGTTCTAAGAAAAGGTAGCTACTGTTAATATTATTTCTGCAAAGATGATACGCAATAAAAGATCTGCTAAGGTAAACCATGAATACATTATGAATATTATAATGAAGGCTGGAATTTTTTATTCCTTTGAATAGGTGAGAAAGCAGCATCTAAGGAGTCTGTTTCAATAGGTACTGAGTAGTATTTATTAGATAAATGTATTATTTAAAATTATGTATTAGTTGTTGATGTCTGGATGAAGTAAATAACTTCATTAATGTTGGATATTAACTATGGGGCATTGTTAGAAAGAACCAGAGAAAGAAGTCACAGTGAACTATCATTCATCCTTTCCATTTTTAAAAACAGACAAATGAAGAAAGCAATGAGGGGAATTACCTTCACTAACTGAACTTTACGTAAGATTCAGTACTTGAAGGCGCTATTATACTGACATTGAACCATATTATTTGTTTTGGCAGTGTATTAATTACTATTCTGTTGCTATGATAAGGCACAATGACCAAGAGAATTTATACAGAAATTTTGAACATTAGATTTCTCAAAGAAAAATAGATTGTTGCATGATATACTCAACAAAATTGGTAGGGAGGGATAAGCTTCCACTATCTGTCGGTGAATCTGAATCCATAAGAATAAGGGAAGCTCTCAAGAATCACTGATAGCAGAAAAGAACTTTAGTCATAAGGTTACAATCTATGTGAAATAGATGGTAAATTGCCAACTGCCTTCCTATGGTATCTGATACACTTGGGAAAGGAAGAAGCAACTATTTAAAGAAATCCTAACATGAAACCTCTCACTCAGGACATGTAGAAAATACATCAAAATCATCTTCAAACTTCACCCCATGCCACCTACTAAGAACAAGAGGTACAGTGAACCAGAGAACTATAGGGATATACCACAGAAGTTTACCTGAACCAAACTGAAGCTAAGAGTGAAGGAAGAGGCAGCCTGAGCTCTCCAAGTATATGTATAATTTCCAGCTGCTTTGTGGTCAGTGTTCTATCTTTGAACAGATGCATGACAGTGTCCTTAGTGTTGTCAGCAAATACAATGAAGGTTTAGATACTGAACTATAATCCAAGTCTAGAGAGGAAGAATGGTATCTGAAACATTCTCCCTTCTACTTCCATTGGAACACTGCAAAAATTTCAACTGAACATGTAATGAAAATTAAAAGTTACAATGAATAGCAACTATAGATGCATACAAACTGACGCATGCTCTCATAGCAGTGGCAGTTGCCTGCATTGGGCCTGCATAAGATGGAGCTTATCAAGAGTAATACATGAACTCCCAGCAAGGGGCGCATAGGGACTTGCCCTTCCCTGCAAAATTCTCAGAAACTTCTGGAGGAAGGACAGAAGCCACCAGGTTTCAGTGGATGGCTCCAAACCTGTGGTCACACAGAAGATCTTATTCAAAATCAGTGGATCAGAAGAAAACCAGACAAACACACATGAATGTAGGAAAGAGATTTGTTCTGTTGAGAGTGAGGAATAAGGATGACAGAGGTAGGAAGTTGATAAGACAGTAAGTAAGAGTAAACAGAATGTACTATATATGTGAATGAAGTTGTTAAAGAAAAAATTTCAGTTAATAAAAATTTGAAAAATTTTAATTTGTGTTTACAAAACTTAAACAAATATGAAAATATTAAAAGTATGTAAGATAAATCTCAACTGCAATGAAACATTTTTGAGATTTAATACATATATATTCCAGTATGAGAAATGTTGAACAAATAATTCTAAATGCAATACTGTAGCTCAAATTAAAAATTAATAATTCATGAATGCAGAAGTGGTCAAAGAAAGAAAGACATTTCTCTGATAAAGTTAAATGTGTTTGATGAAATGTTAATTTCCTTATATGTGTTTGTGTAGTATTTAAAAACTTGTTTAGCATGATTTTTTAAGTTAAAGGAATTCATAGTTATTCTTACTATTCATATTTTTAAATGCAGGACATACTATTCATGGCTAATTCATTTCATTGTAACAATTTCAACATTTTTTTAAATCTATTCATATATTTTGTTAGCATTTGGACATTTAAAGGAAACTGAAATCTTCTAAGAAAGTATTTGTTTTAATACATAAAGAAAGTATTATATTAATAATGATTTTGTCATTATAGTTCCATCAAAAGACAAATGCTTACAAGGCCTTTTGTTCTGTATCCTATCATTTATCAGATCCCTGGGTGCCAGACCCTATTTAACAATTAGAGATTCCTTTGATGCCACACTGTCATCATTTTACAATGAAGTCACTATAGCAGAACATATGACAGCAAGTCAATTATGAAAATAAAGTGATAGGACCAAAATATCAATCATTAGAGCATTTTATGTATTCTCAAATGTGTAGCACCTTGAAAATTGAGGCTATTTGTATAATGCTTAATTGAGCATAGCTAGGAAAAACCTTCCTGTTAAGAAAAATGCATGGACTGGGAAGTCACCTATAATTTAAACAATTATGGTAAGAAAGAAAATGATTAAAATAACAATGAGTTGACAAAAGGGAAAAGAAAATTATATTTGCATAGAAATTGAGTATATAAGTACCTTTCATTACAATTAACATAATTTTTGAGCCAGAAGAGGATTAATTATATCAAAAGCTAAAGCAAGAATGAACATACAGAGAAGGCAAAAAAAGAAACAAAAAAGAAAAGAAAAAAAGAAACTGAGCTTTAATTCAGGTACAGAATCTTCATGACAATTGGTAGCTAATTTAGACTTAAGCTTTAAAGCAATAATCATACAAATCATGAAATCAAACGTACCACTAAATATAAATTCAAATATACAAATATAAAAAGCAATACTTTAAAAACCAAGCTCCAGGGATCCTGTCTTATCAATCTCTTCACATCTCAACTTTCTAGACTTTATATATTAAACCTTTGGCACAAGTATGTAGTTAACAATTACTTTATCTGCACACTCACAATTACAAATACCATGTATTTAATCTAAGCACAGTTATAAGTGACTATAGACTTATGGAGTACATTACCTGTACAACAGAATGTATCTGCAGATTTTTTTCTTTTATATTAAAAATTTTATATTTTTATGTCATTTGATGGGAAATACAAAGTTACAGGAAGGAGAATAAATACATTATTTATTTAAGTAAAAACTTATCCTATTATTTGTAGATTTTATCAAAACACACAGTTTCTGATTAAATCTGAACATGGGATTCAGGAGCTATTTTAGCAGTCACAGGAGTACATGGTGCAAGTTTTATTTTCTGGATTGGTGAAAATTTTGTCCAGTGGGTTAATTTTTTTGGTTTGTTAATTTATCACATGTGTGTAAGAAACAAAGCAAAAGGAAGTCCATAAGAATATTAGTAGTGTGCTGAACATCACCTTAAATTGAATCTACTGTTTCTTCTCCTAATACACCATATAATTTTCATAAAGTTTCATGGCATATTTTACTTAAATCTTTAAATTATGGTCATGTGCAAATTAACATTATCTTTGAACAAGAATTTATTTTTTTTTCTTTATCTTTCTCTCTTTTCTTCTTTCTTTCTTCCCTTCCTTCCTTCTCTCTTTCTTTCCTTTTTATTTTTATTTTATTTTTTGCTTTTTCGAGACAGAGTTCTCTGTGTAGCCATGGCTATCCTGTAACTTACTCTGTAGACCAGCCTGGCCATGAACTCATAGATCTGCCTACCTTGGCCTTCTGAGCACTAGGAATAAAGGTGTGTGCCACCACCACCTAGCTAAGAATTTTATCACTACTTAAATTAATTCCTATATCAGCTATCAGAACCTTTGAAAAAGAGGTTAAAATACTTCAAAAGAAATTTTTAGCAATATGCTTCATATTGGCAAATATAAAACTGTTAAAAACAGCAGACAACAGAGAGAAGCATCTTCTTAGAACCTAATTTTAAACTCAGATGTCAAGACTTTTTTTTTTTGTTTTTTTTTAGTTTTTCGAGACAGGGTTTCTTTTCCTGGAACTCACTTGGTAGCCCAGGCTGGCCTCGAACTCACAATGATCTGCCTGCCTCTGCCTTCCAAGTGCTGAGATTAAAGGTGTGCACCACCACTGCCCTGCAGGACTTTTTTATCCATCCTGAATGAGGTAAGAGTTAAACTTCTGTTTTGTTATAGTTTTCAGTCACTTTAGAGATTTGTAGACAAAATACAATTTTATTTTCTTTAAAATTAAATGTCTATGTTGGCATATTATCTAACTGGTTTAAATAAGTTTTTAATATATTTACCAAGAAAAAAAAGTGTATATTTTCCTTATATTCAGTCATGTGATTTTAGACTCACACCACTGTTGCATTGCAAAATATTTAAAGAATCATACTAATAAAAATGAATATATTGATGGTAGGTGTGATAGTTCCTTCCCTAAAATATTTGTATGTAAAGAGGAATAAAATGATCCAATTTAAAAAGAATGATAAGTTTCAATATACATATGATATAACTCTATGACATAATTTTATAAAAATCTTTATTATCCAATTAAGGTAAATTTCTATTTCCATTGTATTGAGAAAATGACCATTTTTGACCCTATAACCTATATTTTTTCACTTAAAAACATAGTAATAATTCAGCACACTTAACCAAGGTCTTAACTGAGAATACAGTATACATTTGTATTGACTTAGATTTTCTTTTCATGAAAAAAAGTATCATTTTAGAGCTAATAAGAATGCATATTTTAAAATAGCTATGAATTAAATGATGGTGAAAGTTAGTTTTACATTACTGCTAAAACAATGTCTTGTTACTTAGTTTTTTCCTTCACCTTGTTGATTAAATAAATCATATAAATTTTTCTATGCCTTATCTTCACTAAATTCTTCTTCAGTTCAGAAGATTTAGCTGTTATGTGAGGCTTTCTCTGACAAGAATCAAGTAGAAAGTCCAATATAATAAAATAATCTGTGATACTGAAGCATTGGGTAATGAATCATGGTTACAATCATGAAGAGAAGGAAATTACAAATGATGCTAACCCTATGCATTTCCTAGCTTAATGCTAAGAAGCAGTTTCCATGAAACTCACAAAAAGGAGGAATAATACTATATACTAGCAGTCCTTCATAAATAAGGAAACCCAGATCAGCACTTAGAGTATTTAAGGCATCTTGGATTCAACTTGGCTAGTAATAGGTAAAGTGGAGGTAAAGAATGACAGGGTAGCATGGGTCTACAGATGCATATTTGTAATCTTGAGCTACAATTTTGAGATTTAATACTATTACAAAATTCTTCCAGGAGGGAAAAAATTAACAGTTAATATATTCATAAGTAAAGATAATATTTTGACTCATCATATTGTAGAGATAATTTAATAAGTTGGAATTGATTAAAAGTCTCAAAGGAAGGTCATAGTCTGCTTGTGGAGGCAAAGTATTCCTGGACTAAAGATTTCCTGGCATAACAAAGATTGAAAATAGTCCTCAAATACATTTTATTTAATACTTCAGAACAAGATAGCAATAGTAAAAATTTATAACAAAATTTAGTTTTTGACAGTCTAAAAACTATACTTCAATAAATAAAAAGATCATATATATATATGAGATTAACATGTAATATATTATTTCAAAAATAAAGAAAATAACAATAGAATGAAGTTTGAAAAGAGTTGAATTTACCAGAAAAAAACATCAATCATTTAATGTGCAATTATAATGGGCTGAAGGGATGGCTCTAGGGTTAAGAATTCTTGTTCTTCCAGAGGCTTGGAGTTCAGTTCCCATCACTGCCAACAGCCTGTAACTCCAGCTACAGGGCATTCAGTGCTCTCTTCTCTTCTCTCCTTTGCAGGCTAGAGGCATGCATGTAAAACATAAACATATATACATGCTGGCAAACATTTGTACACATAAAATAAAAAAAATATTTTAAAAATAGCAACTTTAAATACATATATATATACATACATACATAAACACAAAAATAAACATTAAAATATGGTTCAGAATAGGAAACTATAAATTATACCCAGTCAAAAGCTCTAGAGGTAGAAAAATGCAGTAAATGAAGCCAGATGAGTTTGCAAAGGTCTGTCATCATAGGACATTGGAGGCAGAAGCAGAAGAAATGCTCCAAATTTGAGGATAACATGATTTACATAACAATAAATTCTAGGACAGCCAATGATACCTTGAAGAAACATTGAGAAATATTCTTTCTAGGTATGGTATTATGGCTTTCAACACTTGAAGAAAAAATTATGAAATTGAAAACAGCAATTGAACCAACTAAATTTGAAGCATGAAGCATAAAGTGACTAAAACCCAGAACTTTAATGAGCTGTTTATAAACATCATATGTTCTAACATATGGAAGTGAAAGCAAAGAAGCCAGCAACAGAAAAATGCATGTGTATTTAGAGATATGTTGCCTAGGAATCTCAAATACCACAAAAATTTAAATATATCCCCAAAGCTCAACAACCAAAGCAAACATAAATGAAGACAGCCACACTAAGACATAGTCCTAATAATACATTCCATTGACAGAAATAATCTAAAAACTTCCAGATAAATGTGTTATGTATAATTGTAGTGGAATATTACTTTAGCTATGTAACAATGTGTTGCATTTGTTCATGGTGCATTTGTTTAATGATGTAAAAACGTGTTACATTTGTTCATACTACATTTGTTTTACTGTATAAAAATGTGTTGCTTTGCCTGCCTAAGCAACCAAATAGCCAAAAGGCCAATAGCTAGGGAGGAGAGGGATAGACAGGGCTGGCAGGCAGACAGAATAAGTAGGAGTAATCTAGGTGTGTGTGTGTGTGTGTGTGTGTGTGTGTGTGTGTGTGAGAGAGAGAGAGAGAGAGAGAGAGAGAGAGAGAGAGAGAGAGAGACAGAGACAGACAGAGACAGAGAGACAGGGAGACAGAGAAACAGAGACACAGACAGAGACAGAGAGACAGAGAAGAGAATGAGAGAGAACGGGAGGGAGAAACCCAGGGCCAGCTAGGCAGCTGCCATCCTTCCAGACACAGATTAGGATATACAGAATGAAAGAAAGGTATAAAGCCCTGAGGCAAAATATATATGAAGAGAAACAGTTTAAATTAAGTAATAAGAGCTAGTCGGACAAGCATCAGATAAGGCTGAGCATTCATACCTAATAATAAGTCTCCATGTTATGATAAGGGAGTTGGTTGTTGGTCCAAAAGAAAGCCTGTTACATACAATAAGAGTCCTATAAGAAACTATAAAGATGAAAATGATCTCAAATATTCAAAGTGAAGATTTTATACTCACAAACATAGAAATATATAATTTGTAGGCATAATTACATTCTTGCTATCTATACCCTACCACTACAACATATGATGTGTCACAAGATTTGACATGAATAGCACCTAAGCAAATTTAATATCTGCTGATTAAATGAATTTGAGCAAATAAGTCATTTATTATAATATCAATGGTGAGTACTGCAATGTATGGTATATAGTGAAAAAAAGATGAATAAATGAATATTTATACATATGTAGTTTGACCTAGTATTCATTTATCTGTTGGTCTAGCAGCCTCTGTTTTCAAACACACACACACACACACACACACACACACACACACACACACACACACTTGTGATAGTGTATAAAATGCTTAAGGATATAACCAAAAGTGTTAACAGCATGTAGATGATATTGTTTGTCCTCTATCTGATATGAACTATCACTTTGGCTTCTTCCAGCCTCGCTGCTCAAGGAAACACTACTGCATGCCCTGAGGTTCACAATCTACTGCCCAATATGGAGGTACAGGAAGGCTTCATTGCTCTGATACATAACCATTTATAACTAAACTCTGACCATAGTAGCAGAAAAAAATTCTTCATTAACTTTTCGTGTAACAAGAAAACCAAAACCAGCATCCCAAACAGCAATAGCAACAAACATGTTTAGAGGCTGGAATGGCTATATAATTTGCAAGCCCAGAGCAAAAGACAAATAAGGCAAAACTGTTTGAAATTGAGGGACTGATCTTGTGAATAGCATTCACATGCACAAAGCCAGCCTTTCTTCAAGTACAGATCATGTTTCAAGATGTTCAAATCTGAATCTGGCTTGCCAAGATTCGTATCGATCCTGCCCATCACCCTTTAATGATTTCTTCCTGAACAGTTTCTTTCATAACTAGCATCTGCATTCCTTGCTGTGTATAAAGATCCTCATTATGAGCAGAAAATCTTGTCTTCACAATGGATTTTGTAGGTCACATTGCTTAATAAGATAGTGAAAACAGTTTGCTTTCTGTCTTGTCCAATTAGGTAGAAAAGTATATGGGGGCAATCAGCAGCCATTTATCTAACATAAATCTCAAGTTTCTATTTTGTTATTTTGATAATATCATGGCACAAGTTTGATTTAACTGAAGAGATAAACAAAATTCTAATGACAATATGTTCTCTTCATCCGAAGAAAAGTGAGAAGCAGGCTAGCAAACTTTCCTCAAAGTGTTTGCTTCCTCTGAGTATTTCAAAGCTTTAAAGAAAGTAGTAATGAAAGTTTCCATATCCTCATAAATGCTCCAAAGCAGTTTGAGAAATGTTTGTAGAGAATGTTTTCACTCTCAAAATAACCATGGCGAGCTTTAAAGGAACTGTGAAGTGGCATGAGCTGTGAAGTGGCATGATAAGAGTGGCGAGGCATATTTAGCACATATAAAATGTGAGCCTCCTTTGAGCTATTGAATTGGATTGTCACTCTTTTTACTGCCATGAATTCAATCGCCTTATTCTCTCCACTTCAAACGATTCACTTCAATAGGTAGAGGGAGGATATATGGAAACTCCAGTGGCTGGAGTCTGAGGAGACAAATGACAGAACTAACTTAGGGAAGGTTTTAGTGATCAAAGGAAATTGCAGTCAATTCAGTCAATTCTCCAGTGCTAAATTGCCTTCCAATAGTTATTAATACAAAGCTCATGTCTCCAGGTTATACTAGGAGAGTGAACAATAATAATATATGTGGCAGGCTTATATATTTTTGTGACATATGAATTTTCTGTTAGGGTTCTGCTGAAGTTCTGAGTCACAAACTATTACCATACTATTATTTTAAGTTAGGGACATAATAAAATGCATTTTGTAAGCAGAGCTATTCTAGTCTCCCCTGATCATAATGACTGTCTATTGAATTTATTAATTTTGTACACACCTTTCATTTTGAAAATCACAATTATTGATTGTGTCTAGTTAATGGCCTATAGCAATATAACTCAAAGTAAAAATAAAATAAAATACTCACTCATAATGGTCACAGACTCTCAATGTGTACTTTCCATGCAAAGATTCTCATCATATATATTCAGACCTGAACTTGGTAGTGTAGCCAATCCAAGCAAGGAAGGTTCAGTTATATGTAAATCCTGAAACTGCTAATGATTCACTATTACATAATAGCTTGGCAGAATCATGCAGGAGCAAGTATTCACAAAGGGGGAACAAGGGGAACATTAACAGAATAGCATGACTTATATTGTGGGATATTTATTTTTTAATATTTGTCTTATTTTAGTTTCACCATGAATTATATAAAATAAGTCATTAGGCCTTTCAAAGTATGACATTGGCATAAATGAGTAGAGTACTGACAGAGAGAAGAAGAGAATAGGTTTGTTGTTTATCCATTCCTCCATGTCCATAGGGAGGCAGAAAATTCTTATCAACTCATTTTGTATAGCCTCATGCTTTTCTGATAAAGACAGAAATATTGTCCAATCAGAAAGTCCAAATGTTGCTGTTATAAAAGAATTATGTAAATTGAATTGAAATAATATAGTAGAGTGTGATAAACAGATTTTCAGACACCCTCAGACCTTTCAGGTAAAATTAATTTATCAAAGCTTCTAAATTGTCTATCACAAATTCTGTTACTAACCCTGTTTGAAGAAACCACTGATTATTACAAGCATACTGAGAGTAACCATATTTTTTATCAGAAATATTCTTTGAAGTCTGTTTATAGAGAGTTCTTTAAAAATATCTTCTGATTTCTCATTATCTTTGCATTTAATCCTCTTTATTTTCCTGGCAATAGGGTCATTCTATTATTTTTAATCATAAAATAATTTGAAAGCAACAGTATGTTCTTATCACCTTTCTTTTGAATAAATGTGTTTATACATCTAAATGGCATATCTGTACTGAAAGCAAAAAGATAAGTGAGTTTTCTGCTATGAATAATTGATCTCACTAACAAAGAAGGTGAGGATTTCCTTGATCTGAAGAGCACATGAGAGTAGAAAACTTATTATCTTTAAGTCACTCAGTTTTGTAAAGATAAACAAATATATTTTGGGTGAAATTCTTTGTAAATGGAATTTAGTATTTAATGATTCAAAAATCTGCTTCCAAGCTACATAGTATGTGGAGAATTGCATAAGTTTGAAACGAAAAGTTATGTAAAATGTATATGGACTGAAAAGGTTATATTTAGGAATATATAAGTGTATGTACACTCATACACATGCATGCAATAACAATTAGTGAAAAAAAGAGGCCATGAATTTGAAAGAGAGTGGGTGGAATATATAGGATGGTGTTGAGGGAGGAAAGGAAAGGGGGAAATGCTGTAATTATATTATAAGATCAATAATAAAAATTAATAAAATGATTCTTGATTTTAGTAAAAGCAAGAAATTTCTCTTTGCAGGTATAAATTCACATAACATCTAAAATTAGTTGATTATTAACATGTGTTTCTTAATGTACAGACTCAATTATTACAACTTTAAAATACTCTAGGTGTTGAAAAAATCATCTGCCTCTGTTGCTATGAAAAATATCATGACCAAAGCAACTTATAAAATTAAGCTTATTGGGCTTACAGTTTCAGAGGGAGAAGAGTCAATCATAACAGGAGCATGGCATCAGAAAGGAATGGCTGTAGGAGCAGGAAGCTGAGAGCTTGTGTCCCCAATCACAAGCATGAAGAAGAGAGAACAAGCTGAGAGTAAGTTTGGATTTTTAACTCTCAAGGCCCTTCCTCAGTGGCACACTTGTTCAGGCATTATCTCACCCTCTGAACCTCCTTAAATGGCACCACTAATTTGGAACCAAGTATTCAAAAATGTCTGAGCCTATGGGGAACAGTCTTACTCCAACTACTATAGCCTCTCATTTTCTTTTCTCTTATATTCAGTTTCTAAAATATAGGTATCACAATCTATATCATCTATAAAACATAAGACAGAAGGAAATAAATATAATACCCTGGTTAAGACAATATTTGAATACTAAAGTTTAAAAATGGTGTAGATAAAGAGACCCACTTCAAGTATTAGACAAAAATATTTTTACTCAGTAGCAACTATTCTTCTAATTAAATCCTTGTGATATTTTTAATAAGAATGACCACCATAGACTTAGATACTTTAATGCTTTTTTTCTCAGTTGATAGAACTGTTTTGGAAAGGATTAGGGGTTGTAGCCTTCTTGGAAGAGCTGAAGGAGTGCTTTGAGATTTTAAAAGCTCATGCCATTCCCAGTTCTCTATGTTGGCTACCCCCCTCCTGTCCTCTCAACCTCATACTAGTGAATCATTTGTAAGTTCCCAATGCTTCTCCAGCACCATGACTGATGATTTGCTGGTTTGCTTCATGTCATGGTCATATACTTACACTCTGAAACTCTAAGCAAGCCCCCAATTAAATCCTTTCTTTATGAGTTGTCTTGACCATGGTGTTTTGTTGTGGAAATATGAAAGTAACAAAGTTTTTTATGCAGAATATTGTCCCCTCAAATGATACTTGTAAATCCTAACTTTAGGTAGATCTCTAACATTTTATGTTACTGTGCAAAAATGTCTGATAGAAGTAATCTAGAGGAGGAAGAATTTATTTTGACTCATGGATTGAGAAGGACTAATGAATTATGGTAGGACAGGTATGCCAGGACATTTCAGTTCATGTTGGGTAGAAAAGTTAAAAGAGAAATGTTGTGGAATATTATTTTAAGATGTATTATATTTGTTTATGCTGTGACATATTTCTTTAATGAAGCAAAGATGTGTTGCATTATTTTTGTTGAATTTATTTAAATATGTGAAGCTGTATTAGTTTGTCTAAAACACCTGTTTGGTCTAATAAAGAGCTGAAAAGTCAATAGCTAGGCAAGAAATAGGATAGGCGGTGCTGGCAGACAGAAAGACTAAATGGGGGAAAAATCTGAGAAGAGATGGAGGAGAGAGAAAAGGGGAAGAAGAGGACTCCAGGGGCCACAATCCACCTACATAGCAATCCATGGAGTAATAAGTAAAGAAAGATATATAGAATAGAGAAAGATAAAAGCTCAGAGACAAAAGGTAGATGGGATAATTTGTTAAGGAAATCTACTGAGAAGTACTCCATTGTGTATATGTACCACATTTTCTTTATCCATTCTTCAGTTGAAGGGCATCTAGGTTGTTTCCAGGTTCTGGCTATTACATGCAATGCTGATATGAACATAGCTAAGCAAATGCCCTTGTGGTATGATTGAGCATTCCTTTGGTATATGCCCAAAAGTGGTACAGCTGGGTCTTGGGGGAGAGGGATTCTCAATTTTCTAAGGAAGTTCCATATTGATTTCCAAAGTGGTTGTACAAGCTTTCATTCCCACCAGCAGTGGAGGAGAGAATTCCTCTTGCTCCACTGATACCTCCACTGTAGACTACTGGCAATGGTCGAGAGAAATCCTGAAATGACCTAATCTGGTGATTGGATAGCCAAACACCCTAACTGTCATGATATAACTCTCATCCAATAACTGATGTAAGTGGATGCAGAGATCCTCAGCCAGGCCCCAGATGGAGCTCCAGGAGTCCAATTGGCAAGAAAGAGGAGGGATTGTATGAATGAGAATTGTTGAGACCAAGATTGGAAAAAGCACAGGGATAAATAGCCAAACTAATAGAAACACATGAATTATGAACCAAAAGCTGAGGAGCCCCCAACTGGATCAGGCCTTCTGGATAAGTGAGATAATTGAATAGCTTGAACTGTTTGGGAGGCACCCAGGCAGTGGGACCTGGACCTGTCCTTAGTGCATGAGCTGGCTGTTTGGAACCTGGGGCTTATGTGGGGACACTTTGCTCAGCCTGGAAGGAGGGGACTGGACTTGCCTGTACTGAGTCAACCAGGTTGAGCTGAATCTCCAGGGGAGTGTTTGCCCTGGAGGAGATGGGAATGGGGGGTAGGGCCCGTGGGTAAAGTGGGGATGCAGGCAGGAGTTGGGAAGACAGGGGAATCCATGGCTGATATGTAAAATTGAAACACAAATATCCATATTAAAAAAATAAAATTTGAAATAAAAAAAGAAAGAAAGTCTGGCTAGAAACAAGCCAAGCTAAGGCCAGGCATTCATAAAAAAGAAGAAGTTGGGCCAGGTGGTGGTGGCACATGCCTTTAATCCCAATACTTGGAAGGCAGAGGCAGGTGGATCTCTGTGAGTTCAAGGCCAGCCTGGTCTAGAAAGTGAGTTCCAGGAAAGATGCAAAACTACACAGAGAAACCCTGTCTTGAAAAACAAATAAATAAATAAACAAACAAATAAATAAATTTTAAAAAAAGAAGAAGTTTCCATGTATTTTTTGGGGGGGCAGCCAGATGGTGGCCCCCTAAAGAGTAAAGAATCAAAAGCAACCAACTACAGGGGAATGTAATACTCCTTTCCTCTCTGTCCTTTTTCCCCATTTAATACATCCGTATTATCAGCTCATTTGCAGTTCTACCCACATTCACAGTGGAACTTCCCTATCCAGGTAGTCTTTGAGTTTGGCCTCTATCAACCCTCTAGTTAAATCTACACACAGGCACATTTGGAGTGACACTAAGTCATAGAATTTCACTGTATCTGGAAATTGAATCTTTCCAGATATATTCAAGCTAAGATGAACTTATCTTTTCTTAATAGAGGACACCAAAAATAGTATTATGAGATAGGAGAATAAACAGGAGAAAACCAAAGAATAAGAAAGAAACCAGAGTGATGATGGAGGCAGAACTGAAATTATACAGCAGTGGGACAAAATCATAAATGACAGCCAGGTACTACTAGAGGCTATGAACAAAAATAAAAGCAAAAGCATATCTTTCAGTATGCGCAGAAGAGACCAAAACTCCAGCTAATTTGATTTCATCTAGTGACAGCTGGAGATGTGAAAGAATGACTTTTTTGACCTACTAATATTTGATCTACATTGTTTGTAGAAATTTATTATGGAAGTGTTAAAAATAAAAGTATTTGGTGTTGGAAGTGGGGTACTGCGGTAACAAATAGCTAGTAATGAAGAAGTAGTTCTTGGGTTGGGTAATAAACAGAAGTGGCTTTTGAAATTCATGACAGTAAAAGCTAGATTTTCTTCATGCCTTCTGTAAATATAGTTGATAAAGGCTGTTCTGTTGAAGAATCAGAAAGAACATGAGAAGACTGGATTGGAAAAAAATACACTGCTGTGTATAATTCATAGATTATTGAGAACAAGTAGTTGTTAGCTTGTCAGATAAGTTTTTGAAGAATCTAAGAAAGAAATGAGAAAAATATTACTGAGCATTGTGGAAAGGCAATCCTTGTTATAAAGTCACAGAAAACTGAATGAGTCCTGTCCTAATATTGGGTGGTAACTATGGGTATTTAGAAAAACTTTGATATCAGAATAATTGAAGAAGCAGTCTAATTATCCTTAAAACTTACAGTAAACTAGGAAAGAAAATAAATGGAAAAATTATCTTTTGTTTTTTTTAAAGGAGTGAAAATCACAATTTGGAAAATTGTCAACACCTTTGCATTACAAAGAACAAGAAAGTATACAGAGGGGAGAAGACCAAGAGTGAGGCTGGACAAACTTATGGTAATGATGAAGCATAGATTCAATCAACTATTTAAGAAAAATACCACCATCATAACTAAAAAACAAACAAAAAAACATACAGGAAATTTAGCAGACTTTGAAGAATTCTATAAGCAGAAAACAGGTTACTTAAAGAACAGTGTCACCATCTGAGGTTGAACCATTGAACCGATACTGTTGATAGATAATCTATGCTCACAGGATTTAAAACAGACAGGGTCACAAAGAGTCCAAAAGCTAGTATTGGAAGAGCCTCCATGGTCTTAGAACATAGATCAAGCCACATATAATTACTTATAGGTCTCATAACCAAATAGAGATACCTATGTTGAGTTCATCCAAAAGTGTAAACTAGGGTCTGAAACTAATAGTTTCCCCTCTGCTCGCTCCCCTTCCCCTCATCTGGCCCCTCCTGTGCTCTCCCCTCTCCTACCCTTCCCTTTTCTTTCTGTCTTCATGTTGGAATTGGAATATCTCTGTTTTACAAGTCTTTCTGTAGAGCAATATTTCACTTCAGAATATCCCATTCTCAAGGTCTTACTTAGCTAATTTTATGATTTGGAAACTGAGCTATGAGGCTATTTGGACTGCTTTATTTAAATCATACAAGACTTAAGCCTGCAATAGGTTAAAGTTTTGGGAGCTATGTTCTGTATGTGACTTTGCATGTCTATAATTCTAGTACTCAGGAGGCTGAAGAAAGTGGATCATCTCATTCAGGTTCTTCTTGGCTCCTTGGCTAGACATTTTAGTTTTGTTTTTTTTTTTTTTTTAGTATTTAGGGGATTCACAATGAGTAAGTGCATTTTCCGTCATATTTGATGGTAATGAACAGGGAGAATGTTGTTGTGTGCTGAATTATATTCCCCCAGAAGAGAGTGAAGAAGGTTTCAAACTCAGTGGGTGGCTAGTTTTTATTTATTTTGTATTTTCAAAACAAGGTTTCTCTGTGTAGCCCTGGCTGTCCTGGAACTCGCTCTGTAGACTAGGCTGACATTGAACTCAGACATCTGCCTGCCTCTGCCCTCCCTTCCCCAGTGCTCAAATTAAAGTCATGAACCACCATTCTGGTTTGCTGCTTAATTTTAAGAGGATCATTTGGACATAGAGATATGCAAACTCTATGTGCTGTCATTAACAAAGTTTAGAACAATCTTTTCAATAGCAAACACTCCAGATTGCTAGAAATAATTGGAATCCAAGAGATTCACATCCCTAATACTTCCTTATAGAATCCAGTCTCAATAAACACAAATCAGAACAATGGTAGATTTTTAGCCAAGAGACAATATTTGACTACTGACACAAGCTATAATGCTTTATAAACTTGAGATATGAAGTGTGTCTTGATTAACAATGGTAATAATCTAGAAGTTCAAAACACCAAAAACACCAATGAAATTGTGATGTGGATATGTAATTCATGAAGGCTTCGATTTAAAAAAATATTATTATGAAATAATGACTTGCAATTTAAAAGTACACAGTATCTAAGTATCACAATCTACTCTGTAATACAAATTTGCATTATAGTATTCTGTCAATTGAATGATAAAAATATTAGCTTAGCTTTGTTTCCCTCTGACTGTAATGATGAAAATACAACATTGTGGCTATTTAGAGTTTTATATGTTGCACAATAGACCATGTTATAAAGTGTTGATTCCCAGTCTGTGACATTTTTTGGGAGATTGGGGAAGCTTAGATCACAGGACCTATTAGACAGAAATTAGGTTGTGTTGATATTGTGTTCCCCAAAATATTGTGCACCCTAATAAACTTATCTGGGGTCAGAGAACAGAACAGCCACCAAATACAGAGGCCAGAAAATGGTGGCATACACATGCCTTTAATCCTATCATTCCAGAGGCAGAGAACCAACTGGATCTCTTCGAGTTGAAGGCCACACTGGAAACAGCCAGGCATGGTAACAAGAGCATTTAATCCCAGGAAGTGATGGCAGAAAGCAGAAAGGTATATAAGGCATGAAAACCAGGAACTGGGTAGATTAAGCTTTCAGGTTTTGGAGAAGCAGCTCAGCTGAGATCCATTTGAATAAGGACTCATAGGCTTCCAGTCTGAGGAAACAGGATCAGCTGAGGAATTGGTAAGGTGAGGTGGCTGTGGCTTGTTCTGCTTCTCTGATCTTCCAGCATTCACCCCAATACCCAGCTCCAGGTTTATTCTTACTAATAAGACATTTTAAGATTCATGCTACATTAGGTCTTTGAGGATCATGCTCCTAAAGCAAAACTGGGACTCTTCCTCCTTCCTATTTCTTGAATCCATTGAGTTGAATGCCTCCTCTGCCTTATATTTCTACTAAGATATAATGAGATAGAAAATGCTCAAAACAATAAGGCCAAGTAGCCATGTACTAAAACTTCATATAAATAAATATGTTTTTCTTTCCGTTAAGCTGATATAACCTAGTTCTTTGCCAACAAAATTGTTGCAATAAAAAAAATGAAAATGCTCTTTTTGTTGAACAAGATAGTATTTTCTTGCCATTTATTAGCATCTTTGAACATGTTATTTTTTACTCTAAAAATCCTCAAACATAGTTGACAAAGTTACATATTTAAAATTCCATCTTAATTAATTCATTTAAGCTTGTGGGTTTCTTTCTAGGTCATATTGAAAAATAACATAAATCAATATTGAAGATTTAAAACTATTCATTTTAAACCATAATAAAAATATAAAAAGAATATAATCAAAATGGTATTTATGTATATTTCTTTCATTATTATGAATGTTTATTTGATCATAGAAATAACATTTAAAGATTACACTAATTTGTATAGTGTATAAACATTTATACATTTTAAGCTTGACCAATTTTTGACAAGTAATTTTAAAATTTAGAAATTATCATCAAATCATTACTCTGACATAATTATTCACAACATAAATAAGTTTTAGTACAATTATTTAGTTTTTGTTTGTCTATTGGTTTGTTGGTTTGATTGACTGATTGCTTTGAGACATGTTTCATGTATGCTAGACTGGCTTGGAACACACTATGTGGCTAAAACTTTGAACTTCTGATTTTCCTGTTTGTCTCTTTAGTGTTGGGATTACAGGCATGTGCTACTGCTCCTGTTTTCTGTGGTTCTAGGGATGTACCCCAAGTGTGATATATGCTAGGAACTTGTCTTTCAACTGAGTTACATACCCAGTGCCAAATATCTTTTTCTGAAAAATGAAAATAACAAATTTTGCAAAAAATAGTTTGTATTTATACTGAATATTAAACATGCAGCTCAAATTCTAAGAGATATTTGTAGGCTGAAATTAAGATAAAATTTGAAAAAAAAAATTGTGTATATTTAGCAAGCATAAATTCCACATATAAGTTCATATTAGTTCCATGCATGGTTGGGTGAATTTGTTATCTATTGAAAATCAACTACTATGTTGTCTTGTCATTACATATTTCAGAGAGTGTTAGTGTCTATCCTACGTAGGTAATGAAAGAATTCTTTAATTCCAATTAATTATAAAACCCCAAAGTCAGATAATACCTCTTATCAGTTATAAGAAACTATTAATTTTGGCCATATAACTATAAAAATTTGTATAGAGATATATCAGATATATAGTCTATATATACATAGGTATGTAAATTTACACATAGTAAATCTTAATGTTTTATGTTTATAGTAATTAAAAACAGTGCAACTGTTATCCAGTACAGCCTAAAATACACATGTACACAATTTTTCTCAAAATTTGTCTTCTGATACAGACAATATTATGATTGTTTGGAAAGTAATGGGGCTATGAACAAAATGTTACAGAGGAATCTGAAAAACAACATTTTCAAACCATTCTATTTATGTAGGAAACTGCTTGAGCTCATTTGTCAGCCACTTTTCATGAATGCTTCTTCGGTTTTAAAGATTCCTCCAAATGGTTTGATACTCTAGACACAGATAAAAGTACACCTTTTTTCTAGCACAACGGGTCCCAAACTGCAGTTTTAAAGAAATGAAAACCCATCCAAATACTTTCTCTATGTTCAAATCACTTCATGTATATAATCTTTCAGATTAAGTGAAGGACTCTATATAAATAAAATATCTACTACAAGTAGAAGCCTTTCAAGTTTTCTGAAACCTTTTACACAAAAACAGAATCATCAGCACTGTCATAGCTGATTGGTGAGCAAAATGCTTTAAATGAGGTTTATGTGCCTTTGAAATTAGCCCAAATTAAATCCCTTCAACATAATTTTATTATAATGTGCCACTGTCTTCTAAGCATTTAAAATTTGTGGATTCTTGTGTTGAATATATGAAAAATCTTTATTAACTCAATCTGTGTTTCACCAGGCAATCCTCTTTATGACCACACTTGCTTAAACAAGAGAATCTACTGAAACAAAAATCAATATAAGCTATTGTTACAAATAATGGCTAAAATGCTCAATGATTCTATAATGTCCTAATCATCCCATACTGAAGCAATCATTAGACAATTTTGCAGGAATATCTCTTGATACACAATTCTGCCCGAACATTAGAAGAGCTATAACTCTCCCGATTAAACAGGAATCCTATATTGATTTATTTTCATTGTCAAGATAAATTGGCTTCCTAATTTGTAGTAGTTAGATAATAGCAATTGTATTTTAAGTCATTTTGTTTGAATCATATACTTTCCTCAATCTTGATTGTGTGTTTTTCTTTCTGGTTTTTAAATATAGGTATTTAAAAGAATGAACCTTCATCATTCACATGTATTATGAGCATGCCTGTTTTATTAGTCATTTAACTTTAATATATGTTATAGCTTTATTGTTTTGGAATAAGAGTGTCTTCTTTGTATTTTTAAATCTTTAAAGTATATAATTTACATGTTGGACAATTACTACAAACTCTTGAAAATTTTATATTGAGACAAAATTGAGATCTGAAAAGTTTCAGTTGTCAATGTGGGAGCACTGCTCAACATGAAAAATGATTAATTTCATATGTCCTAAATAATGGGGAATTTATCAATCTATTTCTGTACCTCTTCAAATTTGCCAATATGTTTGTTTCCTAAGGTAGCTATAGCTGCGTTTCCAAAGAAGACAAGATTCTAGAAATTTGTCTTGAAATTTAAAATCAAGAATCAACACGTCATATGTAGCCAAATTTCTAAACAGTCTTATTAAATAAGAAATACAGAGCAAAATATAAGGGTGAAAGCCTTAGAAATCAGGGAACTGGTGACAGCCACCAACCTTTCTGCTCCAGATCTGCAGCTATCAAAAGGTGAGTTACTTCCTCTTTACACACACCTTTATTGCCTTGCTGTTCTGCCTTCTCATTGGCTCCAGCTACCTCACTTCCTTGTTACTGCCTATCAGTACAAACCTCCAGGTCACTATGGTTGGTTCTGGGATTAAAGGTGTGTGTCACCACGCTTGGCTGTTCCCTAGTGTGTCTGAATACACATAGACCCTGCCTGCCATATGATTGGATTAAGGGTATGTGCTACCACTGCATGACTTCTACGTTTACCTAAAAATGGCTGGCTTTTTCCCCCTTGATCTCTATGCATGCTTTATTTATTAACCTACAAATAATATCACCACATTTCAGCACAAATGAAATATCATCACAGGTTATCTCTAAAACCTATAGGAATCTAAGCTCATTCTTTTAAAATTAATTTTTATTTTGAATTGTATTGGTATGGATATGTATATGTGTTTTACCTGCATGCATCCCTGTGTGATGCATGCACAAATTGTGCCTACAGATGCCAAAAAAGGTGTCAGATCCTCCTGAAACTGTATTTACGAATAGTTGTGAGCTGTCACATGGGAGCAGGGAACAGAATTCAGGTCCTCAGCAAAAGAAGTAAGTGATCTTCTTAACTGTTGAACCACTTATGCAGCTTAAGGTACATTTATTTCAATCTAACTGATTTTTTTGGGGGGAGGAATAACATATAAATAAATAAACATATAAATGTGGGTTGTTTGTAATAACCACATTCAATTCATTCAATGGTATGTTTTCTTTCATTTTAATTCTATAATTATAAGATTTTAGTATATTCATAGTTGTGTACAAATCACCATATCCAATGTCAGAACATTCCTATATACACCAAAAGAAACTTAGTACAGCAATAGTCAGTTAGTCTTCCATTTGACTCCAAACATGTTATCATCCAGAGCTAGAAAAGCACAGATCTACTTTTAGTGCCTGTGGACTTTTTATGGAAATTTACTATAAATAGAACCATAAAACAGGTGATCTTTTTTTTAACATATTTCTTTCACTTAGGAGAATAGTTTATCAACTTTCATATATGATTCAACTGTTCTGTCCTTCACTCAGCTGAATAGTATTCAAGGGTGTGGAATGAATGCCTGTATTCAGATTATTTTCAATCCTTTTTATAGAGTCCAGAATCTCACTTCAGGAAATGGTATAACCAACAGTGGTTGGATCATCCCACTTCAATTAACCTAATTAAGATAAGTATGCCTAGAGAGCATCATTTTTCATATTACCTAGATCTCACGAAGTTTCAAATGAGATTAACTTTCCCAACCAGTGTTATTTTCTAGTATTTTCATGATAACAAATGTGGAATGACATGCCTCACAATACTAAATGGTGGAAAAGATTACCTTAATAATAGCAGAAAAGTATATAAAGTTATTTGTCCATTTTTAGTGGGATTATTTCTTTTATTGTTGAGATCTAAGTTCCTCATATATTTTTATCAAGATATGAATGGTTCATATTTTCTACTATTTTAACTTTTTCCTTAGTAGTGTCTTTTGAGGCACTAATTTTAAATTTTTAATTAAATTGATCTATTTTAAATTATTTTACTAGACTTTGAATTATTTCTTGATTATCACCCTAAAATTTAATTCCCTTTATCAGCATTTCTTTATAATTTATAATGTTTTTAATTTTAGTGATATATGCAAATACTATATATATATATATATATATACTTTTCTCTATAGTTCATAATCTTACATATTTTCTATTCTTTTATATATTTCACTTAAATATTTCCTAAACATAAATGATTGCTATTTTCATCTTACCTATAATTTAATGTTTTTAAAAATGGGGTGCACAAATACAATCAAAGAACTTTTCATGAGAAGTCAGTTTGTTATTTTAAAATGTATTTTTATTTTTGTGTATGTGTGTAGGTATGTGCATGGTAGTGCATGTGACTATTGAGGCCAGAAGAAGTCATTCAATTGTGACAGGCAGTTGTTAGCTCTCTGATATGGGTGCTAGGGACTAAAATCTTAACTGCTGAACCATTTCTCCAGTTCTTTTTTTTTTTTTTTTTTCCGAGACAGGGTTCCTCTGTGTAGCTTTACGCCTTTCCTGGAACTCATTTGATATCCCAGGCTGGCCTCGAACTCACAGAGATCCGCCTGGCTCTGCCTCCCTAGTGCTGGGATTAAAGGTATGCGCCACCACCGCCTGGCTTCTCCAGTTCTTAGAATGGGTGTCTTTAGTTGATTCTCCTTTGTGCTTCAATTATTTTACTATTATACATATAGATGTATTTCTGTTTGTGTTTGGCCTAAGTTGAATTTATGGGTCATCTAAGATATTTAGAGTATTTTTCAAAAAATTTGCAAAGTTTTCATCCTTTATTGCAATACAATCAATTCTTTTATTTCTATTGCTTTGTAGATACCTTTTATTTGACAAAACAAGAACTTCATATTTCAGTTTTCTTCATTTACTTAATTTTATGTCTTTTAACTAAATTATAAAAACTACTTTGAAATATACCACAAGCCAAAGTGAAAAGAATAAGTAGTAAAGTAAAAAGATAGCAAAACCTCATCAAATCAGGTACGTAAAACATCCCACTGAAATGACAGGGAAGGCAGTAAGCTGAATTTACCAATAGAGAGTCTCTGTGCAAAGCAAAGTGTTCCCCTCAGATGAGGCTTCCATGTATAAACCAAAAATAACAGAAAGGTAATGCCATCAAACTAGTGGATTGCCATCATCTAGAAATTTACTGAGCCAGTCAACTAAAGTTGCTGATTGAGCCTTCTCTCCATGGTGAAGCTTCCAATAGCTGAACTTCCTGTTTTTCTAATATGGGGATAAACAACAGTAACAGTAGAAGTAGCATTCTCCAGCACAATGTTTTGCTTTTAGTCTGCTTTACTATTCTCTTCCACTTTTCAGAGTTAAAGGGCTAGCACCTCCCCAGATAAGGGACTTTAGAGGAACATTTGAAACAAACATAATTATGTCTTAAAAGGTGAAGAACAATGAGCCCAGACAACTTGACAATTTACCAATAGAGTGTATATTATGCCATATCTAGGGCTCTTTGCAGGTTGTTTGTATTTTGGATTGGTTAGGCTATGTTCCTGATGTCAATCTTTCACTGTTAAGTATGAACATTTTGATGATTCTCAGAGAACACTATATTAATGAGCATGTGTATTCATGCATAGAAGGCGAAAGTTAAAAGTGCTCACTATTGTAAACCACTGTTCTTAGAACATGACATAGCTATTTCTGCCTTGAACTGTTAGTAATGCTGATTATCTGCTGGAGACATACACAAGATTAGGCCTAATAACTTTGTGTCATTAGTTGGAAAAAGTCCCCAGGAAGCCTACACTATCTTCTAATCATTTATAGAGTTAATGTTTGTTAGTTGGAAGGGCTCAGGAAGTTTCTACCCATCTGGAAGGATATATAAACACTTAAAAATTGCTGAGAGTTTTGATCTTCAGTGGTTCACCCCAGAACTAAACTCTAGTTCATACATGGATGGAATTATTTCTTTGTTCCTGTATGAGTTCAACCACCATCACATGTATAACAAACCCTTTGTCACATAACTGTAATCCCATCATTTGGAAGGTGGTGCCAGGAATATTAGCAATTCAAGTTCATCCATGGTTACATATTATAACTGAATAGAGTCTGGGCTATATGAACTCCTAATACCCTCTCCCACAAAAGTAGAGGTAACAGGCACAGAGTGATCTTGGAAGAGGCATATCAGATGAACAGGCACCTGTGTAGTTAATAATTGCATGGTAAACTATTTTGCTGATGCATGTGTTGCTGTTATCTGAAATTATCCAATAAATATTCTTGTAGGTGGATGTGAAATAGAGAAAATACAACATTAATAAACTACTATATCACAGTGGTATTTAAACTCAGTGATGCTATATAAATTACATGCTAAATCTGTTTGAGAATTTTCTCATCATCATACTGTGGCAATTCTCTAAAAATTCTGGTAAGAGATTAAAAAATATTAAAAATACCACTTCATATGCAATCAATATATTCAGTTATTCAGTCACAAGCATTTTATGTTTTTTTCCAGAAAATAACCATAGAATTAAACATAGCCTTAAAGAAAAAATACTTTGCAGCTATCTTATGAAAGTTAATCCTCATTGATTTATAGAAATCCATTGGCCAGGCTGCATGTACATCCTCACACACACAAAGGCTATGCTGGATGACATAAACACTTCAAGACACTTCCCACAGAGTCATATTTATAGCTGAAATTGCAGGGAAATGTTAAGTCAATATGAAGAGATTTAAATCTTTGCCAGATCAAAGTGACAATTGACCAAAGGCTTGGATGATAAAACAGTGTTTTAGCTTCCTGGCTTGACTCAAAGAAATTGAATTTGCTTAGTTCCCTATCATGAAGCCATTATTTAGCTAGTGGAATAGCCAATCCCATTGTCATTTTTTTCTCATTCTTTTGTTATTATCCTTATCTGAGCATCTCATATTAGAATTTCTATATCCTGTTTATTGTTTTGTTTAACTAGCATAAGTCAGATTAAAAAGAGGAAGTATTTTATCATCTTTATTTCTATCTCCATATGTAATGCTATAAATGCATATCTATCATACCTAAAAAAAGTTTAAATTAACAGTGATGTATCTTTCTATCACAAATATTTTTCTCTGTTAATTCTATATTCTTTGATTCATTAAGATTCTTTAAAGTAGAAAAATGTAATCTAAATTTTAATTTCAGAATTTGAATTAGCCATTTTTATATACATAAAGGAAAATAATTTTGAAATCCGGCTTTCTTAAAATATACATGTATATCCAAGTTCTGAATGTTTATAAATACATACCAAAAATAGTAGCTTAATTGGATCATATGTATTTATAAGCCACTATAAGTCTAAAGTAAAAATAATACTTTGAATTACAATGAGGAAAAAAATCTACACAAATAAGGAAAATAATTTAAGTACATATTACATAGGTTTTTGTTTGGTTTGTTTGTTTGTTTGTTTGAGATAGGGTTTCTCTGTATAGCTTTGCGCCTTTCCTGGATCTCACTCTGTAGACCAGGCTGGCCTCAAACTCGCAAAGATCTGCCTGCCTCTGCCTCCCAAGTGCTGGGATTACAGGCATGCACCACCACCGCCCAGCAAAGGTATGATGGGTCGTTTGGTCCAGCTGACTCATTTTTGGGGGGGGGGGAGCTGGGGATCAAACCCAGGGCCTTGCGCTTGCTTAGCTAAATCCTCAACCCCCAATAGTTCTTTATTTAAAAAATACATACATAGATATAGACATGTCTCCAAACGTGCATTTTGTGTATATACAGGTAACAAAAAACACAAACAAAATTTGCTAGTGAACTTATAGAGGAATTGTAATCCTTGTACATTACTTGTGGCATTGCAAAATGGTAATTCATTTTGGAAAACAAATTGGCACTATGTCAAAAAAATCTTAAATACTATTACAGAAAATATCCAACACACATACACACACATATATATAGAAGAACACATGTAGAAAAATAAACACAGATGAAGGTTCATAAAAACATTATACAAAATGAGCATAAAAGTGGTAAAAATAAATGCCTATGAATTAATGGATAAACAAGTACTATGTAATAATACTCATAGAATAAATAGCATAACACTAAAAAGCAATAAACACAATAATTAACTATAGCATAGACATTTAAATATCACATATTGGGAGAAAATAAAGTAACTACACATTAAAGCTCATACGTTATATGATTTCATTTATGTAAGCTGTGTAGCATACAAAAATATATGCAGAACAACAACAAAACAAACAAACAAACAATAACCAGAAACCAGATGAGTTTGTTCTGAGGACTATGGGGAGACTATTAATAATCATTATGTGTTTGGGGTGATTTTATTTTATTTTATTTTATTTGAAGATATTGAAAATATTATGTTTTCAACTTGAGTTTGATAGCAGCACAATATTTAATAATTATTTTGAAGTTGTATGTTTGTAAGAATAATATAAGCCAAGACACCACCAGATTACAAAGGTGGAAGGAAAAAATGCTCATAACTTTAACAATGAGAAAGGTTATACAAACATGATTTATTATTAAGTTATATAATTATAACATCTCAAATTTTATTAACCAGTATACTATTTTGAAAGGATACTATGTATATAGGACACTATAGTAAGCAATAAGTTCTTTAATTTTCAGCCTCAATAGCTAGATACTGTCATTGTTTTCTCAATTTGTCAATGTGAAATCTAAAGCAAAAATAGTTATATAATTTATCAGATAATACAGAATTTGTACAATACATTACACATCACTAAATAAACACTCCAAATCCATTTTCTAAGTCACTTTATAATTAAATCTTACAAAGCCAAAATATTAAATTTAATTTCTACAACACCCCTTTCTAGAGAAGAAGATACATACCAACACTGAATAAATACCCAAAATTCTTAGAGGAGCCTCTTTGTGTGGTAGTAGAGATGCCTTCATTGTGGCTTCAATGTTTCTCAAGTTGTAATTCATTAAAATTGTAGGAAACATAATTAATATGTCATGGCCAATATGTCAAGAAACAAAGATGACTAGACTGCTACACAACTCCAGGGAGGCTACCTAGAAAACAGGACCCTAGGAAAGACACAGGGATCGCCCAATGACAGATGTGATCTACATGAACAACCTGGACAACAGTGGGAGTAATGAAGGGCAAGATTTGAGGGAAAGAAAGCTTAGGGGAGCAGGAGATCCCAGCTGGATCAAGAACAGAAAGGGAGAACAAGGAATAACAGACCATGATAAATGAAGATCACATGAGAACAGGAATAGGCAGAGTGCTGGAGAGGTCCTCAGAAATCCACAAGGATACATCCTCTGTAGACTGCTGGCAATGGTAGAGAGAAAGCCTGATCTGACCTAGTCTGGTGATCAGATGGCCGAACACCCTACCAGTTGAGCTGGAACTCTCATCCAATAACTGATGGAAGTGGATGCAGAGATCCTTGGCCAGGCCCCAGGTGGAGCTCCAGGAGTCCAATTGTCAAGAAAGAGGAGGGACTGTAAGAGTGTGAATTGTTGAGACCAAGATTGGAAAAGCACAGGGACAAATAGCCAAACAAATAGAAGCACATGAATTATGAACCAAAGGCTGAGGAGCCTCTAAATATTAGGAACGACTGTTTTAGAACATTTTTCATACCACTTAAAAATCTCTGAGCCTAAAATTCTTTAAGACACCGTTGGGTGATATTTTCTATTGAGACTTCAAACAGCTTCAAATGGGTACCTCCTAACAACCTCTTCATATGATCTGTTTTGTTAACCTCTCATTTCTTACTTTGGTTTTTCTATGGAGCACAAGTGAAAGCCTTCATCAGTAATCTTGTGGAGGCTCTAAATATATGTTTATTAATGCCCTGACATCCATGATGTCATCTCAACATATTTATTTTTCTCTGTGCCACTTTCACTCCCCCTGCCATGCATTCTTGAGGGCTGGGATGCATTAATAACTGCACATGAATTTTACCATGACCAAAACAACTTATGCGAGAAGGTGTTTATTTTGATCTGTGATTCCAGAGGGCTAAACGTCCATGATGGCAGGGACAACACAGCAGCAAGCAGCAGGCAGGGCAATGGGAGCACAAGGCAGAGAGCTGACATCTTGAACTGCAAGCTCAAAATAGAGAGAGCAAAACTGGCAGTGGCATGAGAATTTTAAAATCTCAGACCCACCTCCAGTTATATATGTCCCCCCACCAGCAGGCCATCGCTCTATAACCTCCCCAAGCAGTGACTCTATCTAGGAACCAAATATTTCATATATCTGAGCCTGTGGGAGACATTCTCATTTAAGGTACCATACTTGACACTTGGTGTTTGGTGAGAAAAATAATTTAAGACCAACCAGGGGAAATCCTGCATATCCACTGACACATACCACATGACACACAGAGAGACATTATCCAGAGGAGAACTAGATGGTGGTGAGTATTAATGGTAAAGACAGGTCTGTAGATTTAGCAGTTTGTTTTCTAAACATAAATACAATATCCCCACTTTGCATGGTCTTTCAACTCTGTTTTTGACATTCCCATTGAGTGCACGGATCTTGTCTCTTTCCCTTTCTCCAAAAACTGTATATACATTAGTATTGAGCATTGCTAATAGAAACAGGCAGAATTAATGTTGTTTGAATTCTGCAGCCAAATTAGGAAAAGTAATGGAAGCTTTCATCTAATCTACACAATTGTCTGAATAAACATGAAAGAAATTTGACCACTTTCAGGCAAAGCGCTGTGAAAACACCTAGTATGATAGTTAAATTTAGTTTTAAAATTGTCTTCATCCATAATCAGCTAAAGCCTAAGATGCTAGGCACTCTGTGGTGAATTTTCTTGATCAAATTATTTGAAACAGAAAGATTCACTCTAAATTGGGACATTTGGTGGTTGCCCAGATAAAAGCACATGGAAAAAGGAAACTTTGCTTTTTGCATATTGCCTTTACTCTCTCTGGCAATTTCATCTATCCTGTTCATGTGGAATTACTTCTCAGATATTATTAGAAGCAACTATTTCAGAATATTAACATAGACTGAAGACAAATGATTCTCCAGGAATCCATCAGGCCTTCAGCACTAGGTTGGGACTGCTGAGACTAGCAGTCTCATGGAGTGAACAAGTATCAGATTCTTAGCCTTTCCAGTGGGTGACAGTCATTCATGGACTACTCAGATACTATTCTGTAAGTCAATTTAATAAATCCTCTATATATGTATATATGTGTATTTGTATAAGTATACACTTATGATATATACATATTTGTATATACATGGACATGTAAACACACAAGCTCTCTTTCTCCTCTCTCTCTCTCTCTCTCTCTCTCTCTCTCTCTCTCTCTCTCTCTCTCAAAATGGTTCCTTTAGAGAAGCATGACTAATACTCTAATACACCTGGCACTAGAAATGTCAGTGAATGAGCCCTCAAATGATTTCCCAACTGAGGCTCCAGTTACAGCAGAGCATTCTGGCTTTGATTTCATTTCAGTATTTTTTGTCATGTGGATACTAGGTTTGGAATTTTCATGCTGCTATAATTAATAATTTGAAGTTTGCAGTGATTGATTATTTTTGAAAGACACATTCAATCTCTTTTGCATTGGTATGTTTAGTTAGCATCTTCTAATGTTTTATTCACTACTTGCATGGATTGCAAAATAATATGTGAAATATTGACAAATTAAAGTAAGAAATCATGTTGGAGCTGGAGAGATGGCTCAAAATTTAAGAGCACTAGCTGCTCTTATAGAGAACCCAGGTTAAGTTTATAGCACCCATATGGTGACTCACAATTATAAATAACTCCAGTTCCAGGGAATCTGAGGTCTGCTTGTAACCTCCATGGGCACAAGACATGCATGTGATGCACATACATATGTTCATTCATTCATTCATTCATTCATTCATTCATACATACATACATACATACAGGCACTCATGCACATAAAATAAAATAAATTTGAAAAAAAATAAGAAATTGCAAATAAAGTATTTTGTAGTTATAACAGTTCTGAGTGGTTTATGGCAATTAATCTGTCTCAACCCACCTCTGAAGAATTCCTAAATTGTAAACAACTTTACCTGATGAAATACTTAGTAACAAATCAGTAATTAACCTTCATGCTGTTATTTTGTTTCATTTATGTTGTGATTCCTTCCATTACAATTCCCAAATTTCTATCCTTCATATGAAAATAAGAATTTTGAATGAAATAATAAAACATAAACATTAAAAGTATTATTTTAATAAATATATTACCATGTACCTAAGAGTAAAAGAGGAAATTCTCCAAAGTGACATTATGTAAGTATGGATGGACCCAGCAGGCATTCCTGCTGGGACAGAAAGAAGGCAGGTTGTTAGGTACAAGGACCTTTTAATGAGATCGCCCTCATGCAGTACAAGTCTTTCAGCCAAGATATTTTTTTAGTTTCAATGTCACTTAAAAGATAATCTGAGAGATTTAGAGGCCTCACATATTTTTGTGTATTTTTGAGATGTTTAAAAACATATAAATAATTATTTATCATGCTAATAGATTGGTCGAAAGACAGATAATCCAGTTACTCATGCACTTTAAACAAACTTCTATTTTCCATGACCTTTACTTAAGCCTTCTATTTTGGCTGATTTCACTTGGATTGAAAGAAAGATAAATGTAGTAAGATAATCTCTGAAAAAAAAAGAACTTTAAAAACTCATGAATTAGGAATGAGAGTTCACAAATTTTTTAATACTCTTGTTGGCCCAAAGCAAACTGTAGTATCACAAAAATTTCATTAATGTTGACTGTTAACATTCAATAGAAAAAAAGTTTTATGTAATAAATATTCTTTTCATGTTAATATGAATGATGATTTTACAAAGTATGTAAATTTCACATAGATTTCTCTATGAGGGCTGGGGTATCTGGCTAACTCTCCTGCATAAATATGTGGATTTAAGTCAAGTTTCTTAGTAAATGAAAAAAAAAGTACCAAGAAGTTCAGTGCAAAAATTAATTATACATAAATAGCTTAATGCTTGGTAAAACATTCATAGTCAATGTAAGACAAATTGCTAAATGGTTTTGTTAAAAAATACCAGGAGCCAGATATTGGGGTGAAAACTGAGAGATCAGATGATTAGGACAAGCCACAATCAACCTCACTTTACCAATTCCTCAGCCTCCAGAGAGAGTTACATCCTGTATACTCATGCCTATATCCTTTCTGTGCCCTGTGCACTTCCTCTCTCTGCCCAGCTATATCCCTTTCCTCTTTCCGCCCAGTTCTATCACTTCCTCTCTGTCTGTACAGACCTCCAGACCTGTATGGTTAACTACTGCTGGAATTAATGTCTGGCCCTCTTTCCGGTGTGGCCTTGACCACACAGAGATCTGGATGAATCTCTGCCTTCTGATGCTAGGATTAAGGGCATGCGCTACCATTGCCTGACTACTATGTTTAATATAGTGGCTAGATTTTAGCACCGATTCTCAGATAAGCTTTATTGGGATGCACAAATAAAATATCACCACAAGTCAACCTTTCAGATCATCGTTGCTAGATAGTTTTTAGCTATATTGAATTCCTTCTGTGTTACTGAAAAAGTTACATGGGATTGGTAAAAACAGAAAATAGAAACAGGATAGGCAGCTCAAAAGAGGATCCCTGAAAAACAACAGTTCTAGAAAATTCCTTGGGTCTCTAGCTAAGAATGATAGAACAGAGTTCTGGTTTCTTATTCCTTATTGAAAATGGGCAATTGTGCCTCAAGGCTGTACTGAATCTCCAATTACTTTAACCTCTTCTGATGAACAGCTTTGGAACTAGAGATCTAGATTTTCATGGAAGAAATGGGTTATATCTATTACCCAATTTCAGTCAATTATCTAAACATTTTTATCATTGCCACATCAGAAGAATGAATGTTACAGAGGCATTGAAGGACCATTAACAGAAGGCTTCCTTGTCAACAGTATACAATTCACCTCCTTTTTTTATTGGTTAATTCAATGAGGCAAGTCAATCAGCTGGCTAACGAAAAGCATCAGGAAAGTGGATTCCATAAATTCCTGCCTTCTGTGCAGTCTCTTACTGGGCAGTAGCCGTGAAGCTAAATTAAGCCTGCCTGTTTTTCTGAATTACTCAAAAAAGTGTAACTTTTTATTTTATTCTTCCTCTTCTTTTTTTAAATCTCTTATCAAACTTGTCTTTCCTAACACTTCAGACTTCAATCTCTCTAAAACTCTCCCCCTCATTGTGTGGCTGCTTCTCTGCCATTTTACTGACTTCCAAGCTGGTTTAACTCAAATAGCCTTGGATTTTCTAGACCTCTTCTTCAAGTAGCTAATAAGATTGAATTTCCCTACCTTATGGTTTTCCTTTTAAAGTCTGGTTAAAATTCTCTTTGAGCTTCCTTTTAAAGATGTTCTCAAATTCTTTTGGTAATGAGACTAAGAAACCCAAGAAAACATGCTGATTTTCCCAGGAACATATGACAAAACTGGTGGGAATCCCCAAACTTTCTAGCATTGGGAACAGAATCTATATCAATAAAATGTGTGGCAACATAACACCATGGAACACCATGCTAGTGAGATATCTCCATCTGGGCAGTCATGACAACAGCAGTTTATTGTGCTCAAGGATATCTGCTGGCATAGATGGCTCCTATCTGAAAGAGAGCCTGCCCACCTAGGCATATCTACCAGTAGAAATGGTCCTTATCTGAAATGGAAGAGGCTGAACAAAAACCAATAAAATTTCCACTGGACCCTCATCCTGATAGGCACTTCCTCTTTCAGACCCTACAAAGTGTTAAGCCTCCCTGGACCATGTTGTACAACATGCATTCCTACAGACAAGTGTTGCCCATCATTGTTCTAAGGACAATCTGCTTCTGTTGAAATCTGACTTGTTCTCTTATTTCTTTCTCACATTGTCTCAGTCTATCCCTGATAGTGTCCATAGTTCTTTATGTCAAAAACAGACTGGTGGGACAAAGCCTATTGGCTAGTAGGAAGATCTCAAACCTTAAAATATTTGCTGACCATAAAGGTTTCCGTCTGATGACTTCTAATCATTTTTTGTTATTCATTTTGTTTTAACTCAGAAAATACATAAAAGACAGAATTTTATGAACGAAGGGGCCATAAACATGGAGACAGAGCCAAAACCAAGTCATTAAAAAATAGGAATATCTGACAATAATTAGATTTATTGTAAACAACATGCTTCCATATGTTTTGTAACTATATAGTCCTATTTATCTCAAAACAAATAACCATACATATATCCTGATAAAGTTCTAGAATAAAATACAGAATCTCTACTTTTGTATTCTGTATGGGAAATGGGGGCCTCTGAATAAGGTATGTATTAAGTTGTGTAGCTCAGGAATGAAATGTTTTAAACTGAATACTTTCCACAAAGTCACCATGAAAAAGCTTGAGTATTTTAAGAATGAGCACACCATGGCTCTGAAATGGATGGAAGGATGGCTAAGATTCCCCTGCCTCTCACTGTCGAACTACTTCCTACTTCTAGATTCTGAGGAAAAGGGAAATATATTGCCTTCATTTTCTTACCTACTGATGACCCCACCTGACTCTGATCCAATAGCAACACAGATGGTTCTTGTTAAATTTAATGTCTCACAAAACAAAGCTGGAAGTCATGAACCTAGGAAGGGTATTCCTAACAATGGATAAAAAGGAGAATTGTAAGGTCAGGAGGATATGAGTGGGAGTGGAGGAATAAAGAAATCAGAATATATTATATATGTGTATTAAATTGCCAAATAATAAAATTAATCAATAAAAATACTTTGATGATAAATCCGGGCCATTCAAAAACTCTTTTAAGTTCTCTAAGTAGCAAAAACTAAAGCAAATTTCTAAAGAAAGATTTTCTGTAGAAAAACACCATAAAAATATGCCTAAATTTAAGGACATTTAAATCATAATAAAAATTTGTGATTCTAAAGTTAAAAGGGCAGTTATTTAGTCATGCTGATCTCCAAATGTCATATGTAAAAGAAATCATGAAAACATAACTGAGGTTTTTTTTTTTTTTTTCTTAAATGACCTTTAGTAATAATTATAGTACTTAATAAGAGGTTATCGAGTTTTCTCCATGGAGCTTGCCAATTTGAGGCACTAACAGTGTTTCTGGAAGACAGAATTTTATTCCGACATTACTGCCCATAAGAATGAATGGGTTGATGAAATAGTACTGGATATTCATGTTTTGTTATTTTTCCAGTCAGTGATAAAATGTTGGCTGTCAGTTATCAGTCTAGACTGAAAAGATCTTCCAGTATAGTTAATGATATCATGTTTTAATATTTGACACAGTATCTTCAAAGCATTTTCATCCTGGGAATTTTCCTTAAACGCAACCACAGAGATTGGCTAATACTAAATTTGTAGAACTGGACTTAGTTTAACCTTATATATTAGTCCATATGGTGCTATATGTTATTGATATCATTATACTATATGAAGCTAGAGTAAGGGCCACTATGTAAAGAGTTGAAAACACTCAAGTTAAGTATTATGTGTTTATATTATGGGGTCTTAGAATAGCTTGATATTCTCAACTTCAAAGGGAAAAATATTGTATTTGGGAATTCAAACTTTTTATTTTTTTTCCAGTGCAGTTGTAGAAAAGAAGACTGTAGAATTACATACAACTCTTTGGCAGTCCAATGGGTGCTTCTTTGATGCTAACATGGACATTTTATTTAAAGCAAATTTTCAAAAATTCTACTTTGTTCAAGAAATATGTCAGTGATAGCAATTCAGTGATTATCAATGATCATATGTAGTTCCAATTGAAATCCAGAATTTAGAAACTACATGTACTATCATAGCAACTCAAAAGATAGTTTTCTACAAAATACCTCCTTCTATCAGTATTATATACGAGTTGCACAAAATGTGAACTAAATCATGAAATAGATTAGAGGATTGTCTACCACTTTTAGCTACTTGGCAATTACTAGGAGGAATGCACAAACTATTTTAGCTTTAATGAACATGACTGAAGAATAATGAAGCAGTTGCTTTCATAGATGATAAAAGCTAATAGAGAAAATCACTTTCAATATCTCTCAAGAAATCCATAGTGTTGTCCTTAGAGAACAACTACATTGTGATCATAGGTGCTCTCTCTTACTACTTACTAGCATTCAGCAGAGTGCCTGGCATACCGAAGATTCAGAACCTTTCTTGCATTGAAAGTGTGCAGTGCCTCATTGCAGGACATTTCTTACAACTTGGTTTTTATTCTGACAAGTCAAACATGAATCATGACTCATTCTCTGAAGACAGGTGAAGTAATGGTAGCTATTTCAATGCAGAGGAACTGAAATGATTTGTCTTTTGAAATAAAAGACAGACAAAAGCTTCATATTGAATTATTAATAAACATATTTACAGAGAATTTTGCTAAGTATACAAACTAAAAGTATTGTTCTAACAAAAATACAGCTCAAAATAAAAATGAAGGGGAAGACATGACAGCAGATATTATAGAAAAAAATGAAATCACATAAGACAAGCTGGAGCAATTATATTCCACCAAAACTGAAAACTTAGAAAAAGTGGATACATCCTTAGAAACACACAGTGTAACACACCAAATCAGGAAAGATTAAGAAATCCAAAGAAAACAAGAAGGAGACTGAAGCAATATTTTAGAATATCTGATAAAAAAAGATTACTGGCTCTCAGGCTGAATTATGCTAAATATTTAACGAATAATTAATGCTAATATTTGTCATTTTTAATAATACCTGAGAAGAAATAGCTCCATACTAATTCCCTTTAACACTATTTTAAAACATATATGCAGTGTTTCTATGTAATTTTGAGGTACAATGTCATAATTAGGTAAATCTATGCTTCATGGTCTATACATGTTAGCCAATTTTACAACTCTTCAAATATTTAATATTTCTATGTATTGGTTACTTTCATTTTCATAGTTATTTTTGTAGAATACAGTTTCTTTCATTTGCTATAAAACACTGGAACCAATTTTTTGTCACTAACTTTACTTGGTCCCCTCTATCTAACCTTTCTTTTTACTACACTTGCATGATTCTAATGGTCACTACATTCTTTATACTTACTTTACTTTATACTTATATACTATACTTTATACTTACTTTATACTTATATGAGATACTTACCTTTCAAAAACGAAAGAGAATATATAAAATACATGTACTGAGCTAAACTGGTATCTAAGGTTCAGGAGTCATTAGGGAAGAAGGGACATAAGGATGGTAAAAGCCAGAGTAACAGGGAATGAAATTTGCTTTGTGTGTTGGCTAGCTTTACGTCAATTTGACATAAGCTATAGCCTTCTGAGATAAGGGAACCACAATTGAGAAAATCCCTCTATAAAATCAAGCTGTCGGCAAGACTGTGGATTATATTCTTAACTAACGATTGATGTAGTAGGGCCTAGACCACTGAATGTGGTGCCACAACTGAGCTGATGGTCCTGGGTTCTCTAAAAATGCAGGTTAAGTAAGCTGTGAAGAACAAGCCAGTAAGCAACAACCCTCTGTGATTTTGTTGCAGTAGGTGTGGCCTTGTTTGGAGAAGTATGCCACTTTGAGGTCTTATATGCTCAAATTAGGTCTAGTGTCAGTCTCCTTCCATTTCCTGCCGATCAAGGCAGAGAATTCTGATCTCCTTCTCCAGCACTATGTCTGCTTGCATGCTGCCATTCTTCTCACCATGATAATAACGGTCTAAACTTCTGAAACTTAAACCTGCACCAATTAAATGTTTTCCTTTATCATGGCATCTCTTCACATCAATAGATACTGTAAGACAATATCTATTATCTGTATATATATATATATATATATATATATATATATATATATATATATATAGAGAGAGAGAGAGAGAGAGAGAGAGAGAGAGAGAGAGAGACAGACAGACAGACAGACAGACAGACAGACAGACAGAATTTACATGTATTAAGTAGTAATATTGATAGATGATATAGTAGTTTTAGGTTTAGATTTTTGAGAATCCTCCATTCTGTCTGCCATGTGATTTTGTCCTTCATTTTCAAAGTAAATAATGATGAGAAATTTTCATATACCCACTCAATATTCATGTGTATTATTTTGAAAATGTTTGTTTAGATCATTTGAAGATTTTTAAATCATTGATATTGTTGACATATTTAAGATTCTTGCATGGTCCATATATAACTCCCGTATTGAGTGAGCAGGTGACAAATATATTCTCCCAGTATAGAAAAACTGTCTCTTCACTCTTGTTTATTTAGGTGTATGGAAGATTTTTAGTTTGATGGCATTTCATTTGTAGTTTTTCTTTTTTATCTCTTTTGGTTTTTGAGGTTTTTTAAAATAATAATATTTTCTTCTCCGAATTTCTGAAGTTTATTCTATTAACTTTACAGTTTCAGGTCTTATATTTTGGTATGTAGCCAATTTTAAATTGATCTCTAACATGAATGGTAAGTATGTAGTTTATTTCAATGGCATGTTTGTACAGTTTCTTTAGCACCATTTACTGAAGAGGAAGTCCTTTCTTCAACGTTTGCTCTTAATATGACAGCATGCATGAGCTTGAGGAAGGGTGACTTGAGTTCGAGTCCAATCTACACTGTGAAAAGAGCCTGGCTCATGAAACAAGGAATAAAAACAAATCAGTTCATCTCAAATATGTATGATAAGTTCTGAACTCATTACTATTTACTATTTTCCTATCTATCAGTTTTCATGCTAGTGTAGTTTTTCTTCCATACTTCAACTTTATAGAAAGCCTAATATCATAGTGTCCCCATCTTTATCATTTTTATAATAATTATTTGAATATTAAAAGTCCTTTGTGGTTCTACATGAATTTTAAATTTCTTTTTTCTATGCTTGTAATATCTCTGATATTCTGGTGAAGGCTCTGTTGAATATGTCTATAATTTGGAAACTGAACAGTTTAAAATTAGTTATTCAAATTCATAAATATGGAATAAGTGTGTCCATTTTATCTATCCCTTCCAATGTCTTTTATGTGTAGTTTATGGTTTTTTAAACAATCACATATATATATATATATATATATATATATATATACTTATTTATTTATTTTTTGAGACAGGGTTTCTCTGTGTAGTTTCACCCCTTTCCTGGAACTCACTTTGTAGACCAGGTTGGGCTAGAACTCATAGAGATCTGCCTGCCTCTGCCTCCTAAATGCTGGGATTAAAGGCATGCATCACCACTGCCCAGCTAAAATTGTATATTTTCTTAACTAACTATATTCCTAATTTCTCTTAACTATTTCAAATAATATTTCTTTTCATAAATTTCAATATTTCAATGTTGATAGATAAAGTATCACTATTTTGCATATTTATTTTGTATACTGAATTGTTATTGAATTTTTTATCAATGCTAAAATTTTGGGGGGGGGTATTTTTGTTTTTTTCTGCATATAAAATCATGTCAATTGCCAACAACTGTAATCTGACTTCTCTTAATTTCAGTGTTCATTCTTTCTTTCTTTTTAAAGATGTATTCTTCTCTTGTATATGGCATCTGACCAGAGTTTCCCATCCCTCCACTTCTAGCACACCCTACTTCCCCTTGTTCCCAGATTCATTCTTCCTCCATTTCCCTTAGGAAAAAGCAGGCCTTCCAGGGATATTACCCATACACAGTGTACCAAGTTATAATAAGATTAAGCACAAACCCTCATATCAAGGCTGGGTTTGGCAACCCAGTAGGAGGAAAAGGATCCAAAGAGCAGGAAAAAAGAGTCAAAGACACCCTCACTTCCACTTTAAGTGGTCGCAGAAGAAATCCCAAGCTAAACAACCACATAAACATACATAAACACAGAGCATAAACACAGAGGACCTAGCTCACAACATACAGGCTCCATGATTGGCGCTTCAGTTTCTGTGAGCCTCTATGAGCACTGGTTAGTTGATTCTATGGGCTGTGTTCTTTTAGTGTTTCAACCTCTCTGGCTGCTACAATCCCCTCTTCCACAGGATTCCCAGAGCTGTGTCTAGTTATGGAATCAGAGCCAGGGATGTACTTTCTTATCTGCCCCATTCCTGTATCATCTTTAAAAATGAATCTGTCTTAGGAACAACTCAGACACTCTTAGTCTTCAATTTTGCTTGCCAGGCTTAATCTTTTAGTAAAGTAAAAATTTTAAAGAACTTCATGTGTGTAATAATCAGAGGGAGAAGCTGCCCACTCCAGTTATTTGTTATTTAACATCCTTGTGTTCCAGATTTTACTTAAGCTGAATGAATGTATCTGCTATGTTTATATATGCTTAGCAAAATAGTCACCATATAGCAAACACATTTTATAGAGATTATATAAATATCAATCAAAATATTAAACAGTTAAGTCCTTCAATGTATATAAACATATTCATCATGCAGTAAAATTCAATTCTAGTCTATTAAAATAGTCTATTATGACAGTTATATATTCATGATATATTAACTATTTGAGTTTTACTATTCATTTTTAAAGATTAGGATTAAAAAGCATAATTTTATTAACAATGTTTTTGATGAGTTTTCTCAACAGCTGTCTGTCATTTAAGGCTGAGTTGCTTGTCACTGTTTTGATAAGCAACCAATGATACATACATCTCTAGTTTTGTATACTCAGAATCCTTAGACACTTGAGTTTTTACTCAGCACAATTCAACAAGAACCCCTCCCCCAATTATCAGTGTGCTCTATGATGTAGAAATACATTCACCACTCAGTGCAGTAAGAAACCTCTTACAGCATGTAACATTATTGATCTGAGTTAAATGTGCTACACTTCAATGATATATCAATCTTTGACACTGATACTTTGTTCTTAAACATGTATAGTGACTGCAGGGGGAAAATCTCTCCTTTGAATTATTCAATATCTAAGTGATAATTTATAAATAGTCTTCTACCAGTATTTCTGAACCCATTAGAAAAGGAAAATATAAAAAAAAGCACAATAACAAGATGTCATGGTTTAAAGAAAATGAAAATGATTATGGAGTAGTCCATGAGGGTAAACCTCTGAGCCAGTCGCCTTGAAACCATTTTGGATGTTGGATCATCTGGACCATGGTGTCATTGGAGACCTTTCAGGTGGTCTTGGCTGATCAAACCTGATGTATCTTAATCTGGAGCAAATTGTAAGCCATGAGCCACGTGGCAAAGTATAGATTAATAGAAATGGGATAAATATAAGAGTAAGAGCTAGACAATGGCAGGCCTGAACTAATGGCCAAGCAGTTTAAATAATAAAAAAATAAAGAAAATGAAAATGATATTTAAAATAATAAAAAGATACTATGTATTTTTAGTAAGGAAATGATTCACTATGGTTATATGACTTTCATATTAATTTCTAAAATAATACTAACAATTTCAATCAGTAATACTGAATATTATCTGCAGAGGAAGAAAACACTAAAGAACGGATATGCATTTAATATATAAAGTTACAAAATAAATCTAATAATTCAAAAATTCAATACAATTACAACTAACTCATTGATATCATAAAAGGGAAAAGTACACAAAGGCCTATGAGGTTCAAATTTCTTGAATGCAATTATGTGGCACGATAATTATACCTTCACTGAGATGTCATTGAAATGTTTTTGCAACTATAGAAAATGTACTCACTTATCAACTTTGTCTGCCTACAATTGAGTTTCAGCTATTTGGGTTTGTTTTCATATATATATGAAACAAAGCACACACACACACACACACACACACACACACACACACGCACAAGCACCCGCACCCGCACACACACACACACACACACACACACACACACACACACACACACACATGTACTTATTATTATTCTTCAGATGGCTCTTTTCTAAGGAGAGACGGAAAAGGTATGGCTTCAGGTGGCTGGGAAGGTGGGGAAGATCTCAGAGTATTTGGAGGAGGGCAAACTGTAGTCAGTATATTTTGTATGAAAATAACTCTTTTTACTACAAGAAGAAAAAAGTAAAAAAAAAAAAAAGATTGTAACAAACAACCCAAGTGGAGTGTTGCCATCTGCACAACTTGCAAACTTTGCTTACAATCAGTTAATTTTTAAAAGTCCCTTTAGAGTCAACTAATAAATATGGTTCTGTCAATTATCACTGACATTGCACTGGTTAGTTGTTCTCAATAGTGATTTGGGCTAAAGTCAGGTGGAAACAGAGAGCCTCAGCTGAGGAATAGCTTCCATAAAATTGCCTGATGGCATGTCTCTGGAACATGTTATTGATAGATGGTTTATATGGGAAGGTCTATCCCACTGTGTGTGGAGCCACACGTGAACCTGATGGTTTTAGGCTGTATAAGAAAAGAAAACAAGTTGAGGATGCCATAGAGAGCAAGGCAGTAAGGTCTTTGTTTGAATAACTGCCTTGAATTCCTTCAATGATCATCTTAACTCATTATGTGTATGCCAGATAAATACTTTGCTCTCCAAGGTGTTTTTTTTTTTTTTTTGTCATAGTATTTAACATAGCAATAAGAAACCAAACTAGGACACTCATTTAAAGCTGGAAGTTTACCTTAAAAAATTTAGCCTTATACTGTTCTTACAGAAAGCACTTCACAGCATGGTAAGAATGAAAAAAAAACTTAGGAATTTATCTTCAAATACAAATTAGTATGCTGGGCAGGTAAATGTTACAGAATTAAAATAATATATTACAGAAACTTATAAAAGGAATGAGTTTTTACTTTATTGCTGTAGTTTAATGTGGAGGCTGTTTATATGTAAATTTTTAGGCTATTAGAGTGATCTGAAAAATAACTAATATTTTAATCTCTGTTTAAAAATGCAGAAAGAATTTAAAAATCAAGGTCAGTAAGATGGCTCAGTAAACATACATACACACTAAATAAACAAATATAACAAATGTAAAAAGTCAAAAATAAAGGTGTGTGACAACATACACAAAGAGTGGAAGTTGTGAATGCAGCAAGTTGAAAGATTTGTGAGTTCTGCAATCAGGAATCAAGTCTAAAGCAATGTTCAAAAGAAACAGCCCATACCAAAAGCAAATAATAACACAAGAGGCTTTCTAAGAGTAAACTGTGAGGATCAAAGTTGTATTTTTACTAAAACAGTGCTAGCTGTGAAAAGATGTAGCTTTGTTACCAATAAGCACAAACCTGATTTTGGATGTGACCTAAAAACTCCTACAATTATTATAGTCTGCAAAACTACAATTTCAGTGGGAAATAAATAAGGACAAATTTGATGATCACTGGTTTAAAGTTGTTGATCCTATTCAGGAAATTGTCATAGTGAACAGGAATTTAACTGGGAGCAAAGGAGTGAGTAATAAGTCCAACATATACTCCAACTTAATGGGAAACTATATTGATCCATGGGGAAATCTGAGAAAACCTACAATGGAAAAAACCCATGGAGGGCATGAGCACAGGCAGAGTTGTTACTCTCATCCAATAAAAGGATCTAAGCACACAGAATCCAAATTTAAGTGCACAGGTGTTATTCGGTTTAAAAAGCATCTACTGAAAGGGGGTTCTTTGATGAAGTCTGAATGACACACTGAGGTATATCATTATCAAGTAAGGACAAAGGAAAATGGGAGTGGTGGGAGAAAAAGACACAGGGAGAAAATGTATGAAAGAACTACAGACCAATATTTGTGATTAATATAGAAGGAGGGGGAAGGACAGTGGAACCCATGGCTGATGTGTAAAATTAAAACACAAATATAATAATTAAAAAAGGAGAAAAAATATAGAAGGAAAAACTCTCAACAAAATTCTTGTAAACATTATATTCATCAAAAAGATAATTTACCTTCTGATCCTTGGTTACCTTACTCAGGATGATACTTTCTACTTCCATCTATTTGCCTGCAAATTTCACGATGTTATTGTTTTTTACTAAGTGTAGTACTCCATTGTGTATATGTATCACATTTTCTTAATTTATTCCTCGAATGAGGGGCATCTAGGTTGTTTCCAGGTTCTGGCTATTATGAATAATGCTGCTATGAATATGGTTGAGAATATGTCCTTTTGGCATGATTGAGAATTCCTTGGGTATATGCCTAAGAATGGTATAGCTGGGTCTTGAGGAAGATTGTTTCTCTAATTTCTGAGAAACTGCCATACTGATTTCTAAAGTGGAAGTACAAGTTTGTACTCCCACCAAAGTGGAGGAGTGTTCCCCTTGCTCAACATCCTCTCCAACACAAGCTTTTATCAGTGTTTTTGATTGTAGCCATTCTGACAGGTATAAGATATTATCTCAGAGTCATTTTGATTTGTATTTCCCTGATGACTAAGGGTGTTGAGCAATCATAGTATGTACTCACTCATAAGTGGTTACTAGATGTAAATAAAAGGATAACCAGACTACAACCCACATCTCCAGAGAAGCTATCTAACCAAGGAGGACCCAAAGACAGATACATGGAACACCCTGGGAAAGGGAAATAGATAAGCTGTCCATGAGTAAACTGGGGATGAGGGGTGGAAAATGGAAGGCAGGGAGATGAGAACATAAGGGAATGTGATTGTTGACCTAGAACAGGGATGGAGTTGGAAAGCAATGAAGTGATACCATGATAGGGGGAGATATCATGGGGATAGAGAGAAACAGGATGATAGGGAAGTTCCCAGCAATTCACAAGGATGACCTCAACTTAGACTACTAGCAATAGTGAAGAGGGTACCTGAACTGGCTTACCTCAGCAATCAGATTGGCAAAAACTCTATCATCATAGAGCCTTTCTCTAGTAACTGATGAAGCAGATGAAGAGATCCACAGCTAAGCACCAGGCCGAGCTCCAGGAGTCCAGTTGAAGAGATAGAATAGGGATTCTATGAGAAAAGGGAATCAAGATCATGATGGGGAAACCTACAGAGATAACCAAACTAAACTAGTGGGAACTCATGAAATTTAGACCAACAGCTGTGGAGCCTCCACAGGACTGGCCTAGGCACTTTGCATAAGTTAGACAGTTGTGGAGCTTAATCTGCTTCAGGGGCTCCCTGGCAGTAGGATCAGGATCCATCCCTGGTACATGAGCTGGCTTTTTGGAGCCCAAATACCTATGGTGGGGCACCATGCACAGCCTCAACAAATGCATTAAAGAGTATCTGGGGTTGGGGATTTAGCTCAGTGGTAGAGCACAAGGCCCTGGGTTTGATCTGAAACTCAAAAAAAAAGAGTATCTATACTATACAGAAATGACATTTAAATAATTTCAGATAAACCACAAAAATCAGTGCCAAATGGAAATAAGACCCCTACATAAAACATGAAACTCTGAAACTGCTAGAAGACATGATAGGCACTACAACATATAGGCACAACTAAGGATTTTATAAACTCAGCTTCAGTTGCTCAGTAAATAAAACCAACAACTGATGAATAGGACCCCCTAAAACTAAAAACCACAGTGGCTGTACTAACCTAGTGCCTCCAAGAGTGTAGATATCCTCTTTTCATGAATCTTAAACATTTGTCTTTTGTTTCTTTGTTTGATTGGTTGGTTTTTGGTTTTTCAAGACATGTTTTCCCCATGTATCTCTGGCTGTCTTGGTATTTGCTTTGTAAACCAGGCTGGCCCCAAACTAAAGAGCCACTTATTATTTCTTCATGATGAAAAACTCAAGAAATCTGCCTGTCTCTGCCTCAAGAATCCTGGGATTAAAGATATGTGCAACCATGCCTGGCTTGTATTTATTTTCCTGATGGTATCTGGGGTAAAATGATTATAATTTTGATTTATACTTTTTCATGGATAAATATACTGAATACTTTATTTGCTTATTGAACATTTGTAGTGCTTTGAGATCATTCTATACTATATATACTGCATATTAATCCATTGAAATAAATAGCTGGTCAAGCTTGTCTCATTCTATAGATGGTGAGCACATTTTATTAAATAAACAGTTGTTCAAATTCATGTTTTTGCAGAGAAAATTTTATTGGAGAGTCTTATTTCATCATCTTGCTCTGATCCCCTCAAGAGCTACTTATTATTTCTTCATGATGAAAATATTTATAATCTACTTTTGAAGAGCAATTGAAACATATATTACAGCATAAAGTCCCAGGCTGTGCAAAACCCTCCAAGAATATTTAACTTGTCTAACTGAAAATCTGTATTCTTTAACCAACATCTCTCTTTCTTCAGCTCTCCAGCCTTTAATCATTCTCTTTTCTACTTCACTACATTTGATTTTTGTAGCTTGCATAAATAAATGAGATATTATAATATTTGATTTTTGTTCCTGGTTTATTTCACTTGTTATAATGTTGTCTGGTTTCATTGGTGAGTCACAACTGAAAAAAATGTTTAAATGCTGAATAATAAATTCATTTATAGGTACCTTGTCAATTTTGTATACAGGTCTTTTGAGACAAAGTCGTATTGTGTAGGCTATGCTGGCCTTCACCTAACAAAATTCTTGCCATAGCCTCAAAAATGATGGGTTTATGCAAAGGTATCCATATTCTAGTATAATAGATAAATGTTATAAATTTATCCCTCTATTGTTTTTGGTTTTTTCTACTTTCAATTTCTGTTTTAACATAAAGTACTTTCATTTTTTTAATTTTGTTTTTGTTTTTTGAGACAGAGTTTCTCTGTGAAGCTTTGCGCCTTTCCTGGATCTCACTCTGTAGACCAGGATGGCCTCAGACTCACAGAGGTCCTCCTGGCTCTGCCTCCCAAGTGCCAGGATTAAAGGCATGCACCACCACTGCCTGGCTCCTTAAAATACTTCCTAATCTCACATGGAAAAGTTTTTCTTTCACTCTTTTTTGAAAATATACCTTGTACCTTGTAGCCTACTGTATATAATACTGTACATTCTCAGAAATATTTTATCTTTATGGGATTAAAACTATGTTTTTATTTGTTTTAATGCAAATATATATACATACATAAACATATATATATATACATAAACATATATATATATATATATATATATATATATATATATATATTTACACACATGCATGCATGCAATTAGTTTACATTATTCTTCTAGTTCAATTCTCTTGCTGTGATAAAAACACTCTTGCCATAAGCAACTTAGGGGAGGAAGAAATTGTTTATTTCATCTATGCTTTCAGATCACAGTTCACAATTGAAGTAAATCAGGGCAGAAACTCAAGGCAAGAACTTCAAACAGAAGCCAGCAAGGGAAGCTGATTGCTGGCTTACTCTTGGCTTACTCACAGATTCATACTTAACAAGTAATACCCACAATAGGCTGAGCCTTCATACATAACTAAGATGTTCAAGACTATCCATGAAGAACAACAATTGGTGAGTCAAACAGTCAGCCCTAAGTCCATACACACAAATAATATTATATGAACTGAACAGGCTGTATTTAGGAATATATGTGTTTATATGCATGTAATAACTATTTAATAACTATTGGAAAAAAAAAGAGGCCATGAATATGAAGGAGAATAGAAAGGGGTATATAGAAGGGTTTGGGGGAAGCCGGGGAACAGAGAAGTGTTATAATTTAATTATAATCACAAAAGTTAAACAGTGCTTTTATAAAAATTAAAAAAGAAAATAAAAAAAAGATAATCAACCTGATTTCTCATAGACATGTCTGAAGACTAATGGGATAAAGAGAGTAATTCAACTGAGACTCCCTCTCCACAGATTATTCTAGGCTGTGTGAAGTTGAAGGTAACACTAACTAGGACAATAACCAGATTATATTGTTGTTGTTTATTAGTTAAGTATGGTTGTTCTAAATATTGTCATAGAACAGATGATTCTCTCTTAAGTTTAACATTTTTAAAATAGACTTTTGAGCACTAGTGTTATAAGCCATATCTCTGTGTTAACACTTTTATCACCTATAGCATAGCAAGATATGGTTACTTGTACCACCTATAGTAATGTAGATGTAACCGTCTTGTTAAATAAGAAACACAGAGCCTCAATTTTCCTTTCGAAATTAAGTCAGAAAATTTTTTCCACATAAGTTTTAAAATTTTTATTTGGTTTATTTGGTACAAATATCCATTCCAATATAATACCTTCTCTCGGCATTAATATTCCTGTAGGAGAATGCCTAGACCAAAATGCAATCCAGCTTTAGTTCAATACAAACCACATGTCCTTTATGTACGTTCTTTTCTACCAAGGCCAACCAATTCTTTCTCAGCTTCAGGTGATAATTCTCTTGGACTATTTAAATCCTTGTCACCTTCTAAGGTTTTGAAAAAATTATTCAGTTCATTTTTACCTCAACAATAGTTTGTAGATGAGAAATGTCTCCAAATAATCTTTGAAAGTCATTAAGAGTCTGTAGTCAATCACTCCTAATTTACACCTTTTGAGATCTAATTTTTTGTTCCTCTATTTTATATTCTAAATAATTAATAGAATCTCCTCTTTGTATCTTTTCAGGAGCAATTTGTAATCCCCAGCAAGACAAAATTTTCTTTACTTCTTCAAACATTCTAACTAAAGTTTCTGCATTTGAGTCAGCTAGTAAAATATCATCCATATAATGATAAATTATAGATTTAGGAATTTTTTACGTATCACTTCCAATGGCTGTTGTACAAAATATTGGTACAGCGTTGGGCTATTCAAAATTCCCTGTGGGAGGACTCTCTATTGAAATCTTTTCACTGCTTGAGAATTATTGCAAGTAGGCACCATGAAAGTGAATCTTTCTCTGTCTTTTTCTTGTTAGGGTATTGAAAAGAAGCAGTCTTTTAAATCAATAACTATGAGAGGCCATAATTTAGGTAACAGAGTAGGCAAAGGAATCCCAGATTCTAGAGAGACCATTGGCTGAATTACTTCGTTAATTGCTCTAAGGTTTGTTACCATTCACCATTTACCAGATTTCTTTTTAATAACAAATACAGGAGAATTCCAAGGGCTGGTAGATTCTTCAATATGCTGAGCATTTAACTGTTCTTCTACCAGCTCTTCTAAAGCCTGGAGATTCTCTGTTGTTAAAAGCCATTGATGAACCCATACAAGATTGTCTGTTAACCATTTTAAAAGTAGAGTTGTTGGTGTCTTTGGGAGATTATCATTTTTTGTGCCCTGTTCTTGTATAATATGGATGGCTGGTGACCACTCATTAGAATAATACCTTCTAATATTTCTCCCAGAAACATGTGCTATTTTATTATTTATTTCTGACGTTGGAGGAATGTTTATCTGAGTATTCCATTGTTGTAACAGGTCTTGACACCACAGGTTCATAGCTATGTTAGTCACATATGGTTTTAATTTTCCTCTCTGTCCTTCTGGGCCTATACATTCCAGCCATCTTGTACACTGTTTCACTTGAGATAATGTTCCAATTCCTAACAGTTGAATGTTTACCTCCTGAAGAGGCCAAGTTGGATGCCAAAATTCTGGTGCAATTATGGTCACGTCAGCACCTGTGTCTACCAGACCAGACAACAAAACACCATTTATTTTTATTGTTAACTTTGGTCTTTGTTCATTTATAGAAGTTTGCCAAAAAAATTTTCTTTATGGTTTCCCTGAATTCTCTGTTCTCTCTGTCTCAATTGTTCCATTATTTCAAGTAGCCTGGTTTATTCCAATAGGCATTTGGTTATTTAATTGCTCTGAGTAGGGGTCTCCTCTACATTTGCAGGGAAGGACTGAACTAGATTCACTATAGGGGCATGCCTGAGGCCCCTCTGGGAGTTTTCCCAAAGACTGAGGCAAAGTATTACCTTGTCTGTCCCTTGTTGATCTACATTCATTGGTCCAGTGTTTTCCCTTACCATACCTTCTACATACTACAGAAGGAAGGGGCATTTTGTTGCCATTGTTCCTTGAAGAAACATTGTTTCTAAAAGTGCCCTGTTTACAGTCCCTTTTCAAATGTCCTTGCTTTCCACATTCAAAACATCTGACATTCCTCAAACTTCCTGAAATTATTTCTCCTACCCACATGTTATCATGATCATGAGCCTCAACATTAACTGTGTCTCTAATCCAATCTTTCAAGGGTGCAGATCTCGCCTTTAATGGCCTGATTATTCTCTTGCATGCTTCATTTGCGTTCTCAAAAGCCAAAGATTCAATTACTATCTGGCTAGTTTCTGAATTCGGGACCATTCTTTTTACTGCTGAAGTCAGTCTTTGTAAGAAATCTGTGAAAGATTCTTTTGGGCCCTGTATAACCTTTGTAAATGACTCAGTTTTCTTTCCTGGTTCCTCAGCTCTGTCCCATGCATTCAAGGCTGCCATTTGACATAGAATTAGAGCTTGGATATCATATAAACATTGTGTTTGTGCTACAGCATATTGGCCTTCTCTAACAAGCTGATCCTGGAAGACTTGTATACCTTTATCCCTACATTGTTTTGCTATGTTTTTAGCTTCCTCTTTGAACCACATTTGCCACTGGAGCTGTTATGCGGGTTCCAGAAGAGCATGTGCCAGCTCCTGCCAGTCCTGTGGTATAATCCTATTATAAGTTGACCAGGAGTTTGACATTTGCTTTACATATGGGGAATGCATGCCATAAGATACTATTGCCTCCTTAAACATTTGTAAGTCTAACAATTCAACTGGAGTCCAAATATTTTGTGTATTCACTTGACCAGGTTGCTGCTGTATGGTTAACAGATAAATTAAGGGTGATTGTGTGAAAACAGGCTTTCTTTTTGTAACCTAATAATTCAATCCTGAAACAACTTCACTGTTTATTTCTTCTGTCTGAATCTGAATTTCTCTATAATTCATTTTAGCAGGTCGAACAGGTTTTTCTAAAATTTTTATCCTGGCACTTAAATTGACTATTTTTTAAAATAGTAAAATAAGGATAAAAAGAGTAATAATGTGCATAATTGAATCAACATTAATCTTCTCATATAGTTGTTCCATTGTCAGACTGCCTAAAATTTCAAACAAAGCCCAATTTTCTTCCAATGTACATGTAAAACCCATTTTTTTCAATGTGGAAAAAAAAGTCTCTTTTAAATAGTTTCCTTTAAAATATCTGGTATAATTGACTTACCAAGTCTTTGTAGAACAGCAGAAATCTGAGAGAATTTCAAAACAACTACCTAGCGTCTGAGGTGGGAATCCAGAGAGAGGCGGGGGTGGGGGAATGGGGGGTGGGGGTGGGGTGGGGGGGGGGGGGGGGGGGGGGAGGTTGGGAAGCAAGAAAGCATAGCCACGTTCTGGCTAAAAGCTTGAATCCAACGACATGTTCCCACTTGAGCCGAGTCTAGCCTGAGCTCTGGCTTCCTTAATTTCTAACCATGTGGGCATGCATTTCAGCCAAAAGCAGCCTATCTGCAGTTTTGTGTAGCTACTGCAATTAGCGTCCACATGCCTGAGTTGTTTCTAGCACTGGCTTTTCAAACAAGTAGTTAAAGCTACAGTAACCTCTTGTAGCTAAGGTGGGTTGGGCCTGAGTCCTAAGCCTAGCTAGGCCTGAGCTAGGGAGCCGGGCCTGCCCAGGGAGAAAGCCAGACCCACTGCCAAGCCAAGCAGTTTTTAATAAATTCTTGCCACATTGGGCACCAAATGTAGATGTAACCATCTTGTTAACTAAGAAACACAGAGCCAATTGAAGAGTTAAAAGCCAAGAGGTAAGAACAATAGCTGAGAGCTGAAAACCTTACCCTTCACTGCTGCTGCTATCTTTATTCTCCCTAAGAGAGCTACTTCTGTGTGTTTTTTCTTTTTTATAGACTTTCTATTCTGCCTTCTCATTGGTTGTAAACCCAACCTCATGACCTCCTCATCACTGTCTGTCTGTACAGTCTTCCAGGTCTTCTATGGTTGGTATTGAGATAAAAGGAGTGTGTTGTCATGCTGGCTGTGTCCTTGAACACCCAGAGATCTGCCTAGCTCTCCCTCCCAAGAGCTGGGATTAAAGGTGTGCACAACCACCGCCCAGCTTCTGCTATGGCTTGCTCTGACACCAAGGCAACTTTATTGATATACAAATAAAATCACATTTCAGTACAAATAAAATATCACCTTATAGTAAGATATGGATTTTGTATCGGTCTGTTATGACTCATAGTAATGTAACCATATAATCTCTCATTTGATTATTACTTTCATGGGTTATCTACTTCTATGCTTCATGTAAACTGTATTGTTTTCATATCAATGATAAGTGTCATACACATTATGTAGCTTGATTATATTATTATTATTTATTCCTTTATTTATTTTGGGGAATGTTAAGGATTGAATTTAGAGCTTTTTGAAAGCTAGGAAAGAATTCTATAAATCAGATGCATCCCTAGCACTTTTAAGTATATCTTTTTAATGTTATATTCCTTTATTATATCCTATGCAACAATATTTTTATTTTAGAGTTTTCATAATGTGTGTTTAATATGTTTTGATTCTCTTCTCATTTCTTTTTGTATGTATTATATGTATATTATTACATGATATTAATATATGTATTATATGTTATGTATACTATTTTTATGTACATGAAGTATGTATAATAATATACACATATATTAAAATGTATGTATATGTTATATTATATATTTATTTTATATGTATTATTTATATATTTTATATGGTGTGTCTGAAAAGGAATTATAAATATAAATCTTAATTTATAATACTCCAATTTTTTATTTTTTATTCTTTGAGAATTTCATTCATGTGTATAATGTGGTTTCTTTAATCATATACACCTTCAGGCACCCATACAATTCCTCTTCTATTACTACCATGACTTTTCCCTCCTAATTGTATGTGATTTGTTTTGAACCCACTGCATCCACTTAGTGCTATCTCTATGGGCAGAGGTGTAGGAATATCTACTACAGCATGTGTAACCTCTCCAGAATCAAATCCCTTAGGAAAACTGACTCTTGTTCTATTTGCAGCCATCAGTTGTCACGAGCTCTTTGTTTTGGGATGTGGTTTCATGAGGTTTTCCCTTTCCATTCTGGGATGTTGGTTGATTTAATATTGTGTAGGTCTTAAGGATGTACTTACAGCTGCTATGGGTTCATGTACACAACTGCCTTGTCATACCCCCCTCCCAAAATTCTTTTTTGTTGTAGATATATACTCCCTATGGTTCTTAAAATCTTTCTGCTTCCTCTTATGCAATGAATTCTAAGCCTTGAAGGGAGGAGGTTGTATTATTGATATCCCATTATAACTGGTCACCCCTACAGACTCTTATTCTCTCCATGTTATCAGCTGTGGGCCTCTGGATTAATCACCACCAACTGCAAAATGAAGCTTATCTGGTAAGTGGTTTTTTTTTTGGGGGGGGGGTTCCATCATCTATGGATACAATGGTAAGAACTCAGTATGCAGTTTATTACTGTGGTTATTTAGAAAAGTAGTAGTTCTCCCTTTGACTTAGGTAGCCATGGATTTGGAGCCCAGTCAACACTACTGGGCATGAGTTACATCAGAGAGTGAATAACTACTCCTACAATACCAGCGCCACTTTTTCATCAATGTGTATATTGTGGCAGGCCAGTGGTAAGACTTCACAGCTTGGTAAGACTGTTGAATGGCCTTCTCCTATAGTAGCATGAATAGGACCTTCCAAACTTTTGAAACTGAAACTGATCCAAATACCTCTTCCCTGAGTACTAGTTTCCATGGTACAAGACGGCTCCATGCAAACTTTCAGCCAACAGTCCCATCTAGCTATGATGCCTATGAACTACAACAACAACCAACATGGCACCACAAACCTAAGGGTGCAGTAACAGTACACATACCTTGGTATTAACCAAGAGAACTATAATTGAACTAAAGACTCACTCAATAAGAGTGAAACCATGCCTGGGACTATAAATCCATCCAAATACTGAGGGCTACTGAAGTCACGGATATTAGAGGAAATCCTTCAATTACTACTTTAGTAAACCATCATAAGTTCTAATAGCAATCAAAATATTTGTCCTTACACCCAGAGATAACTGTTGTCTTCCTTGCTCATCAAGAAAACGTCTCTTTGAAAAAGAACCACTACAGAAAACCACAACACATCTAAATGCAGAGTTGTAGAGCCTAGTCTGAATGGTTATATCTACTACACACTCCCACATATATGGCTCAGGAAAAATTGTAGAAGAGGTAGTGGAAAGATTGTAAAGAGGCAGATAATCAGAGTTTGATGTGAGAATGTGTCTCCTAGTAATGTCAGAAGCTATATCAATAAAGTCTCACAAATAAGACTGGCCAAAAATGAGCTAAGAAGTACAACATCAATAGGCATGCCAATGGGAGTGGGGAAAAGCCCTCAAGACCTCAATCATATACACATAACCACAGGCAGCCAAGGAATTCTGAAATCATGAGAAATAGTCTTCCCTAGGGAAGAGCATATCAATTGTTTGTCCAGTGCCAAATGGTCGGTTCTGTAAGTACACATATGATTAACTTTCTACAGATTGAGAAGGTTATATTTAAGGATATATATACATATACATATATGGATATATGTATAACAAAAATTAATGAATAAATAGGCCATGAATTTGAGATAGAGAGCAAATAGGGGTATATATGGAAGAGTTTGGAGGGAGAAAAGGGAAAAAAAGAGATGTGTAACTGTATTATAATGTGAAAATAATTAAAACTAACTATTTATAAATATATTCATATCAAACATTGACACATCTAACTTCATAAAAGAGTACTAATACATACATACTACATACTACTCAATCTAAAGCATATTAACCCCAATACAGTGTTTTAGATTATTTTACTACTCCATTTTCTTCAAATACAGGCCATTCCCAAAAATGTAAAACAAGAAAATCTAAAGGGAAATAATATTATACATCAAATAGACCTAACAGACATTTTCAGAGCATTCTATCCAAGCACTAAACAATACACACCCTTTGAAGCAGCCCTTGGAACTTTCTCTTAAACTTAGCACATATAAGCGCTTCCTTAGAAAATTGGGAACCCATCCCCCCCAAGACCCAGCTATAGCACTCTTGGGCATATACCCAAGAAATGCTCAATCATACCACAAGGGCGTTTGCTCAGCTATGTTCATATCAGCTTTGTTTGTAATAGCCGGGAACCTGGAAACAACCTAGATGCCCTTCAACTGAAGAATGGATAAAGAAAATATGGTACATATACACAATGGAGTACTACTCAGCAGAGAAAAACAATGACATCATGAGGGTTGCAGGCAAATGGATGGATCTAGAAAAAATCATCCTGAGTGAGGTAACCCAGACTCAGAAGGACAAGCATGGTATGTACTCACTCATAGGAGGATACTAGATGCAAAACAAAGATGACTAGACTGCTACACAACTCCAGGGAGGCTACCTAGAAAACGGGACCCTAGGAAAGACCCAAGGATCACCCAATGACAGAGAAATGGATGAGATCTACATGAACAACCTGGACGACAGTGGGAGTAAAGAAGGGCAAGATTTGAGGGAAAGAAAGCTTAGGGGAGCAGGAGATCCCAGCTGGATCAAGAACAGAAAGGGAGAATGAGGAATAACAGACCATGATAAATGAAGATCACATGAGAACAGGAATAGGCAGAGTGCTCAGGAGGTCCCCAGAAATCCGCAATGATATATCCTCTGTAGTCTGCTGACAATGGTCGAGAGAAAGCCTGATCTGACCTAGTCTGGTGATCAGATGGCCAAACACCCTAACAATCATCTTGGAACTCTCATCCAATAACTGATGGAAGTGGATGCAGAGATCCTCAGCCAGGCTCCAGGTGGAGCTCCAGGTATCCAACTGTCGAGAAAGAGGAGGGTCTGCAAGAGCATGAATTGTTGTATCCAAGATTGCAAAAAGCACATGGACAAATAGCCAAACAATTGGAAGCACATGAATTATGAACCAAAGGCTGTAGAGCCCCCAGCTGCATCAGGCCCTCTGGATAAGTGAAACCATTGAATAGCTTGATCTGTTTGGAAGGCACCCAGTCTGTGGGACCAGGATCTGTTCTTAGTGCATGAGCTGGCTGTTTGAAACCTTGGGCTTACACAGGGACACTTTGCTCAGCCTGGAAGGAGGGGACTGGAGCTGCCTGTACTGAATCCACCAGGTTTAAATGAATCCCCAGGGGTGCCTTGATCCTGGAGGACATGGGAATGGAGGGGAGGGGCTGGGGGGAAGGTGAGGGTGGGGGTGGGAGGGGGGAGGACAGGGGAACCCATGGCTGATGTATAAAATTTAAAACACATAATAATAAAGAAAAAAATTTTAAAAAAAAGGAAAAAGAAATATCAACTGAAAAAAAAGATTAAAAAAAAGTCTTAACAAACTTAGGAAAATTGAAATAAAATATTGCATTCTGTAGTAGTCTTTTTTACTAATGTCTTGATAACTGCACTATAAGTTGTAACACAAGAGTAAGAAAATATGCTGTAATATTTACTACTATTTTGAAAGGTTTTTTTGAATACTTCTTTTCACTATAGGTCAGCAAGTATACTTCTTGAACTGATACAATGCTACTTGAACAGACATATATCTGTTTTTAATTTTTTTTAAGGACATGAGTACATGGTGCTACTTAGAACCCCATTTCCCAGAAGTCACTCACAATGTAATAGTATTATTTTAACAAGATCATTATATGAAGAGAAGAGTACATAAATACTTTTTTAAATATAATATAAAAGACAAAATGAGAAACTCACTTTTTGAAAGTTATTATAAGTTTAATTAATATATAACATAAGCACATATGATAGTTTCCATTTCTTTCTATGGGCTTATTTTTCAAAATGGATGCCCATGTTCTGCAAAATCTTAATGCATATAGGACTCAGTGCTTTTGATGGTATAGCTATGTGTTGCCTTTTTATTTTTCAGCATTGTATTTACTCTCTTGTAACCTTGTTCTCTGTTGCTATAGATGTCTCATCCCAAACAAGTAACTGTTTGATTCCACTGTTGTTTTTCTAGACATTTCAATTAATATCATCTATGTCTGTTGACTTATGCACTTGGAGAAAATCTATGTTTTAAAAATAGACTTCACCCTAGGTCTAAAATGATGAACATATATAGTGAAAATTTAGAAAACATAACCATAGAAGTATGCTAACTGCATCAGTGAAACAAAACAAAAACAGAGTGACAGGCTATAAAACGCTCTGCCTGAGAATGGCTGAGACAAACAAAAGGATGGCTGCTAAAGAAGCCGAGAGGGCCTATTCGTCACCAAATACTGATAACCTACAGCACTCAAACTCTGTCAAGCAAATCTCTCTCTCATAAACCTAGCCTCACTCTCCTCATGACTGCCACTTTTCACTTCCAAAACCTGCTGGAAATTCTGATTACCCATACTCATGAGCTTATCTTTAAAACAGTCATAGTTTATCCATTCTCTTAAGGTAGTTATTACTCCCTTGATCTTGTTAATCTATTATGCACTGGTTAACAAAATGAGTAAAATTATAATAATGTATTTGGAGTTTGAGATTGCTAGGAATAGACAACATAAAGGGGAAAATGCATGTTTAGTACCAGTAAAGAATTCTGAGATTTAAGGAATCTTGTGTAAAAAAAAAAAAAAAAAAAAACCCATAATTTTCATGTATGAAATTTAGAAGAAAAATAAGATCTAGTGTCTAAATATGATCATGTCATCACTAATTTATTTAAAATAGCAATGTTCAGCAGAATTTCAGAGGACAAGTCAATTGGTTATTCTATTGTATCTGAAATTCTTGAGAAAAAATAGAAGTGTTCAGTTAGATAATGATCTATTGATAACATGTTCATATAGGTAGGACAGTCATTTAATGTTTGGCAGGTAATAGAATGAGTAGAGAAAGGCACTATAAAGCAAAATCTTACTCGGAACAGAAAAGTGTTGAGATATGGCAGAAGGATAATTTAGAGCTCTAAGTGGTGAATGAAATATTTATTTTAGCTCCTGGTCCTTCATTGTTGAGAAGTAATCCTTCCCAGAATTACACAAGAATCAGTATATTCTGAAGAATATATACAGATTTTTAATATATTAGAGAGTGTAAAAAAGTTAAGAGAAAAAGTTAAAAGGTTCCTAATACAAAACATGAAATATCAAATGGAATACCTAAAGCATGAAGCAATTTTCAGTATCTTTAATTTATGGCAAAGAAGAACAAACTCAGACTTATAAGAAATCCTGAAAATTTAATTCATAATTTAATTTATCTAATCATCTACTGTGCCAAATGATAATATTGAAGCTCATCTCAAACAGATAACTTTATTTAAAAAGGATAAGATAGTAAGTCAAAAATGAAAAGTCAGAAATAGAACTTAATTCTGCTATCAATTTATTTCTCAATTATTTAAATTCATATAAGTCAGTACTTTTCACTCATAAAATCTCAAGTTCATGATATTAAATATGACTGAGTGTATTTCACAAAGTTCTCAATTGTTTGAGTTAAATATTTCAGACATTAACCTTGACACAGCCTATTATTTATTTTAAATGTATTATTTCAAATATAAAGATATTAATATTCACAAAAAGACAAAAGAAATTACTTGAAGTCAGAGAATTAATCAAAGACAGATAAAAGCTAGAGTCCTTAATATTCTTGTTCTACTCAAGGTTTGGTTTGTATGTGTTTAAATACTATTTCTAGAATTGTTCTCTTATATCTTAACAGAATTAAGTAGCCCTACTAATGTAAATGATCATGTTGCTCCTATTCAGAAACTCACAACCTCATTTCATCATAATCACATTAAAATGTGACAGCTTTAAAGAAGACTCTATATGGTCTAGCCATGAAATGTAGTAATAGAATACTTCCCTAGTATGGAACATCATCTCCTGTGGTGGCTAGTTTTACATCAGCTTGACACAGTCTGTTGTCATTAGAGAGGAGGGAATTTCAGTTGAGAAAATTCGTCCATAAAACTGGGCTGTAGGCCAGGCAGTGGTGGCACATGCCTTTAATACCAGCACTCATGAGGCAGAGTCAGGCAGATCTTTTTGAGTTCTAGGTCAGCCTGGGCTACAGGAAAGGTGCAAAGCTGTACAGAGAAACCCTGTCTCAAAAAACAAACAAACAAACAAAAAACAAAACAAACAAACAAAAATAACAGAAAAAAAGGCTGTAGGCAAGCCCATGGGGAATTTTCTTAATTACTGATTGATGGGGGCTGCTTAGTCCATTATGTGTGGAGCCACCAATGAGCTAGTGGTCTATGGTCTTTTAAGAAAGCAAACCGTGCATCTGCTTCCATCAGTCACTGTATGAGAGTCCTGTCATGGCAGTTTGGGTATTTGGTCCAATCACCAGAGTAGGCCAGCTGGGGCTTTCTCTTCACCATTGCCAGTAGTCTATTGTGGAGGTATCTTTGTGGATTTCTTGGGACTTCTCTAGCACTCTGATTCTTCCTATTCCTGTGGGGTCTTCATTTATCATGGGGAGGATTGGGGGAAGGCTGGGGGTGGGAGAAGGGAGAACAGGGGAATCTGTGGCTGATATGTAAAATTAAATTAATTATAAAATTTTACAAAAGAAAATAAAAGAAAGCAAACCATGACAACAAGCCAGTAAGCCGCTCATCCATTACCTCTGTATCTGTTCCTACCTCTAGGTTCCTGCCCTGTTTGTGTTCCTGTCCTGGCTTTCTTCATAATGAACAGTGCCATGGAAATATAAGCCAAATAAACCCTTTTCTCCTCAAGTTGCTTTGGGTCATGGTGTTTTATCACAGCAACAATAACACTAACTAACATTTTTCTCAACTTGCATGCAACAACCCCTAATTCAGGCATTCATGGATCCTTGTAAAATTTAGCATAAGGCCTTTGAGCAATCTTTAATGTTTGCTTAGGGAGTTTTCATCTCTACAACTGACCTGTGCAATGGGGACCATTATTCTGATTGATGCAAAATTGAAATGTGTTCCCTAACTTAAACAAAGCCCCTTTAACCATGCCCTACTAGTTTTTATTCTACTTATGCTGTGTTTGAAGCACACAGAGTATTTTATCTATATTAACAGTTCAGTAGAGAGCACATCAGCAACCAATTGGACTATGAGGTGAGTCTTTATCCTCATACCCAAACACTCCAGCCCCTAGGCTTCTGGACCCAGGGGCACAACCCTGCACCCCTACGCTACCACCCATTGCAGTCCCAGTTTCAGGCCAGTTGGCAGACAGACCTACTGCAAACAGGTCAAACTATTACCATTGCCCCAGCAGACCCTGTAACCCACAAGCCCCACCCCTCCCAACACAACCATGTGCCAAGATTGCAGCTATTCCTTGGGACAGATGCTACAGGCGCCAATTGGACTAAGAGCTGCTGCCTGAGACAAAACGTCATTCAGCACTGATTAGACTAAGAGCTCCCACTGGACAAAGAATATCGATCAGACCAAGGGAGGCACCCTCAGATGCAGACACCATTTGCACCAAGTGGAGAAAGAGAAGGGTAGACACCAGTGCAAAACACAGTCAACAACATAAAAACCAATATGGCTCCACCAGAACCTACATCAGCAAGACCTGAACATCCCAACACAGAAGAAACAGAAGATAGCTAACACAAAAATGACTTTAAGAAGATATTAGACATCTTAAAAGAGGAAATGAAAATTCCCTTAAAGAATCCAGAAAAAGTCAAACAAAAAAAAAAAAATGGGAAGAAATCAGTAAATCCCTTGAAAGCCAAGACAAAGCAATTAAACAAGTGAGGGAAACAGTTACTATTTGAAAACTGAAATCCAGACAATAAAGAAGACACTAACTGAATGATGGAAGTGGAAAATCTGAGCAAACAAACAGGAACTACAGATGCAAACATAACCAACAGAATGTAAGAGATGGAAGAGGGGATCTCTAGCATTGAAAATACAATAGAGGAAATAGAATCATCAGTCAAAGAAAACACTAAAGCCAATGAAGTAATGACTCAAAATGTCCAGGAACTATGGGACACCATGAAAAGACCAAACCTAAGAATGCTAGGTATAGAAGGAGAAGAATACCAACTCAAAGAAACAGAGAATATACTCAACAAAATCATACAAGAAAACTTTCCCAAGCTAAAGAAGGAAATGCCTAAAAAGATAAAAGAAGGTTACAGAACACCAAATAGACTGGATCCAAAAAAAAAGTCCCCTTGCCACATAATAATCAAACCACTAAGCATAGAGAAAAAAAGAAAAACATATATTAAGAGCTGCAAAGGAAAATGGCCAAGTAACATATAAAGGCAGACCCATAAGAATAATACCTGACTTCTCAATGGAGATTCTAAAAGCCAGAAGGTCCTGGACAGACATTAGGCAGACACTAAGAGATCATGGATGTCAACCCAGACTATTATACCCAGCCAAACTATCAATCAGCATAGACTGAGTAAACAAAATATTCCATGATAAAATCAGATTTAAACAGTATCTTTCCACAAATCCAGTTTTACAAAAAGCACTTGAAGGAAAAATCCAACCAAAGGAAGTTACATATACCCATGAAAACACAGGCAATAGATAGTCCCACACCAACAAACACCAAATAAGTGAAACATATAACACTTAACACCAAAAATAACAGGAATTAACAATAACAGTCATTAATATCCATTAATGACAATGGTCTTAATTAAGCTATAAAAAGACACAGGCTGACAGAATGGATAAAAAAACAGAACCCATCCTTCTGCTGCATACAAGAAACACAACTCAACTTCAAAGACAGACACTACCTCAGAATAAAAGGCTGGAAAAGACTTTCCAATGAAATGGATTTAAGAAGCAAGCTCGTGTAGCTATCCTAATATTTAATAAAATAGACTTTAAACTAAAATCAATCAAAAGAGATTGGGAAGGACATTACATATTTATCACAGGGAAAATCTGACAAGATGAAGTCTCAATTCTAAATATGTATGCCCCAAATATAAGGGCACTGACATTTGTAAAAGAAAAATTACTAAAGCTTAAATCACACATCAAAACTTACACACTATTAGTGTGAGATTTCAAAACCCCACTCTCACCAATGGACAGGTCTGCCAGACAGATACTCAACAGAGAAATAAGAAACTAGCAGACATTGTGACTAAAATGGACTTAATATCTATCTAAAGAATATTCTACCTTAACACAAAAGAATGTACCTTCTTTTCTGCACCCCATGGAACCTTCTATAAAATTGACCACATGCTTGGTTACAAAGAAAATCTCAACAGATTAAAAAAAAATTGGAATAACCTCCTGTATCTTGTTGGACAACTACAGATTAAAGTTAGATTTCAACAACAAAAATTACAGAAAGCATACAATCTCATGAAAACTGAATAATGCCCAATTGAATCACCAGTGCATCAAGGAAGAAATAAAGAAAAAAATTAAAGATTTCTAATAATTAAATGAAAATGAATGTACAACATACACAGACTCATGGAAAACTATGAAAGCAGTGCTAAGAAGAACATTCATAGCTCCAAATACCCACATAACGAAGTTGGAGAAATCTCACACTAGTGACTTAACAGTAGAAATGAAAGCCCTAAAACAAGAAGAAGCAAACTCTCCCAGGAGAAACAGACACCAGGAAATAATCTAATTGAGGGCTGAAATCTATAAAATAGAAACAAAGAGAACAATACAAAGAATCAATAAAACAAAGAGTTGTTTCTTTGAGAAAAATCAGCAAGATCGACAATCCCATATCCAAATTAACCAAAAAACAAACAAACCACAAAGAGAGAGCATCCAAATTAACAAAATCAGAAATGAAAAGGGGTACAACTGACAAGAAAATCCAGAGAATCTTCAGGTCATACTTCAAAAACCTATATTCCATAAAATTGGAAAATCTGAAAGAAATGGACAATTTTCTGGATATGCACACCATACCAAAGTTAAATCAAGACCAGATAAACCATTTAAATAGACCAATAACCCCCAAGAAAATAGAAATGGGCTGGGCAGTGGTAGCGCATACCTTTAATCCCAGCACTCAGGAGGCAGAGCCAGGTGGATCTCTGTGAGTTTGAGGTCAGCCTGGTCAACCAAGTGAGTTCCAGGAAAGGCAAAAAAAAAAAAAACAAAAAAAAAAAAAAAAAAAAAAACAAATGGAAAATAGAAATGGTAATTAAAAGTCTCCCAAACAAAAAAAGCACAGAACCAGATAGTTTCAGTGCAGAATTCTACCAGATTTTCAAAGACGAGCTAATAGAAATGCTCTTCAAATTGTCCCACACAATAGAAATGGAAGATACCTTACCAAATTCTTTTTATAAGGCTACAGTTACCCCGATACTCAAACCAAACAAAGATGCAACAAGAAAGAGAATTATAGACCAATTTCCCTCATGAACATTGATGCAAAAAATACTCAATAAAATACTGGCTAATGGAATCCAGAAACACATCATAAAAAATTATCCACCATGACCAAGCAGGCTTAATCCCAGGAATGCAAGGATGGTTCAACATGCAAAAATTTGTCAATGTAATATGCCTTATAAACAAACTGAAAGAAAAAAAAAACACATGATAATTTCATTAGATGCTAAAAAATCCTTTGGCAAATTCCAAAACACATTTTTGATAAAGGTTCTAGAGAGATCATGAATACAAGGAACATACCTAAACATAATAAAGGTAATTTACAGCAAACTGACAGCCAACATCAAATTAAATGGAGAAAAACTCAAAGTGATTCCACTAAAATTAGGAACAAGACAAGGCTGTCCACTCTTCCCACACTTATTCAATATAGTACTTGAAATTCTAGCTAGAGCAATAAGACAACAAAAGGAGATCAAGGGGATAAAATTGGAAAGGAAGAAGTCAAACTTTCATTATTTGCAGGTGATATGATAGTATACATAAGTGACTCCAAAAATTCTACCAGGGAACTCCTACAGCTGATGAACTCCTTCAGTAAGGTGGCAGGATACAAGATTAACTAAAAAATATCAGTAGCCCTCCTATGTACAAATGATAAATGGACTGAGGAAAAAAATCAGAGAAACATTACCCTTTACAGTAGCCTCAAATAATATAAAATACTTTGTGATAACTCTAACTAAGCAAGTGAAAGATCTATATGATTAAAAGCATTGAGTCTCTGAAGAAAGAAATTGAAGAAGATATCAGAAAATGGAAAGATCTCCCATGCTTATAGATAGATAGGATTAACACAGTAAAAACGGCAATCTTACCAAAAGCAATCTACAGATTCAATGCAATCCCCATCAAAATCTCAACACAATTCTTCACAGACTTGGAAAGAATAATATTTAACTTTATATGAAAAAACAAAAAACCTAGGATGGCTAAAAGAATCCTGTATAATAAAGTAACCTCTGGAGGCATCAATATCCCTGACCTCAAGCTCTACTATAGAGCTATAGTAATAAAAGCAGCTTGCTACTGACATGAAAACCAACCCGTAGACCAATGGAATTGAAATGAAGACCCTAACATTAATCCACACACCTATGAACATATGACTTTCGACAAAGAAGCCAAAACTGTACCATGGAAAAAAGAAAGCATCTTTAGCAATGGTGCTGTCATAACTGGATGTCAATATGCGGAAGATTGCACAGATCCATATCTGTCACTGTGCACAAAACCCAATTCCAAGTGGGTCAAAGACCTCAAAATAAATAAAATTACACTGAACTTGATAAAACAGAAAGGAAGATGTTGTCTGAAACACATTGGCAGAGGAGACCAATTCTTAAATATAACACCAGTAGAACAGACACTGAAAGCAACAATTAATAAATGGGACCTCCTGAAACTGAGAAGCTTTTGTAGAGCAAAGGACATGGTCAATAAGACAAAATGCCAGCCTACAGAATAGGAAAAGATCTTCACCAACCCCACATCTGAGAGAGGGCTGATATCCAATATACATAAAGAACTCAAAAAGCTACACTTCAAAATACTGAACATTTCAATTAAAAAATGGGAACAGAGCTTAACAGAGGATTCTCAATGGAAGAATCTCAAATGGCTGAAAATATTTAAGGAATTTCTCAACATCCTTAGTCATAAGGGAAATGCAAATCAAAACAACTCTGAGATACCATCTTACACATGTCAGAATGGCTAAGATCAAAAACACTGAAGACAGCTTATGTTGGAGAGGATGTGAAGCAAGAGGAACACTCCTCCACTGTTGGTGGGAATGCAAACTTGTACAGCCAATCTGGAAAACAGTATGGCAGTTTCTCAGAAAATTGGAAATAAGTCATTCTCAAGACCCAGCTATACCACTCTTGGGCATATACCCAAAGAATGCTCAATTTTACCACAAAGACACATGCTCAACTTTGTTCATATCAGCATTATCCATTATCCAAGAACCTGGAAACAACCTAGATGCTCCTCATCTGAAGAGTGGAAAAAGAAATTGTGGCACTCAGCCATGTGCCTGGATGTGGATCTCTGTATCTGCCTCCATCAGTCACTGAACAAAGGCTCTATGATGACAGCAAGGTTATTTGCTTGACTGGTCACTAGAGTAGACCAGTCTAGGCACCCTATGGACCACTACCAGCTAGATGTGAGGGAAGGGATAGCCAGACTGAAACCCACAACTCCAGAGAGGCTAGCTAACATGGAAAGCTCCTAGGAGGGACACATGGATGACCCTGTGAAGGAGAAGTGGATGAGATCTACATGAGTGCACTGGGTATGGGAGGGTGACAGAGGGCAAGGAGTAGGGGATGAAAACATAGGGAAATGGGGTGGGCAAGCTGGAACAGGGACAGAGTGGGAGGGCACGGAGGAAGATATCATGATAGATGATGAATAGGAAGAGGCAGGGTACTTGGGAGGCTCTCAGGAATCCACAAGGATGATCCCACCTTGGTCTACAGGTGAGGGACGTCAAGGTCATGATAAAAAGACATGTAGAGATGACTGGCCACACTAGTAGAAGCCCATGAACTATGGACTGGTGGCTGTGGAGCCCACATGTGACTGGACTAGGCCCTCTGGATATGGAAGAGGGTTGTTTGACTTGAACTCTTTGGGCGGTGTCCAGGCAGTGGGATCGGCATCTGTCCCTGGTGCATGCGCAGACTTCTGGGAATCTGGTGCCTGTGGTGTGATACCTTGCACAGCCTTGGTACAGTGGAAAGTGGCTTGGACCTGCCTAGGCTCAGTGTGCTGGGCTCCGGTGACTCCTCAAGATAGACCTTGATTTGGGGGATGTGGGGATGTGGGGTAACTTGGGAGAGAGGGCTGGAGGTGGGAGGAGAGAATAGGTGGGATCTGTGGGTGGTGTGTAGAGTGAGTAGAACATTTCTTAATAAAGAAAAATGAAAAAAAAAAATAACAGTTTACTAATTAATTACTTCTTTGAAGAAATATACAGAAACAGCCCAGTGTTAGGAAAATCAAATTGCCTGAGACAAGGTTATATATTAAATTTCTGAGATTTTCTTATGGTTAAGCCCAAAAAATTAGCACAAAATTATGTATTAACTAGAATTTAATTTTCAATCAATAATGATGTCTCATGCCCATAATTAAGCCACTTGAAAGACTGAAGCAGGGGGTTTGTCATTAGTTTAAGACCAGCTTGGACTACATAGTAATTTCCAGGCCAGACTGAGCTACAGAATGAGATCTTATCTTTTTCTTTCTTTCTTTCTTTTTTTTTGTGGTGGGAAACAGTAACATGTTTAGTTTTAATCAATTACAGTTAAGATGACCCACTTTTCACAATTTCATCCAAACCTAAAAATGACCTTGTAGTATATGACCAAGGTCCCTACCAAAGGCTTGCATGTGCAGGAGCAAATGCTGTGCTCTCCCATGTTCATTCAGGTCTGCTCTCTAGGCCCCTCTCCTTGAATGTTCTTTCTATTTCAGAGTCTTGAAGACCACAATTCCTCTTCCTCATCCCATCCCTGCTCCTTCATTTTTAGCTTCATTACTGGTCTCAGCACCCTCTTTGGCAGGAAGGTGGAAGCCTCTGGTCTTTCTTACTCTGCTCGCTTCTTGTTCCCATCCATACCTTCTCTGAGCACTGAAGAGCAAACTTAAGACTTGCACATGCTATGGAAGCACACTACCATTGAGTGACATCTGGATTCCTTTTCCCCCACAATGAGATCTTATCTTAAATGAGTCTAAATGTCAAAAGGAATTTTCAAAGACAAATTTATTGGACTGAGTTTTTATGGGGTGGCATCAATAAAAATTGACACTAAATCAGAACATTTAACACAAGAGATCTCATTGAATGCCATAATGTGATCTGAAAGAACCAGAAAATTCTAATTTTTATGAGATCAGTTTGTATTTAGCTATATCATGGCTCATTGTTTTTGGTTTGAGTACTAATATAACCTGCCTAGGCTCAGTGTGCTGGGCTCTGCTGACTCCCCATGGGAGACCTTGATTTGGGAGATGTGGGGATGTGGGGTGGCTTGGGAGAGAGGGCTGGGGGGTGGGAGGAGGGAGAAGGTGGGCTCTGTGGGTGGTATGTAGAATGAGTAGAAAAATTCTTAATAAAGAAAAATGAAAAAAAATGTATCATGTTCACAAAAAAGAATTTCAGACTACATTTTTAACCAGATAAATGTTATTTATCAAGTTTTATGTACTTTATCATAAGAGCTTTATGTGGTTTTATAGTATTTGGTGCATTTTAATTAAATTTGTTTATGATAAAAAATACCAGAACTTCTATACAATGAAGTTACACCAATTCTGGGAGTATACTCACAAAGGATTAATCAGCGTACATAGAGATAGCTGCACATTTCTGTTTATTTTCATACTATTTATGACAGCCCAACTATAGAAACAGTCCATCAGAAAATAAATGAGACTCAAGGTGTGGCTTGGTAGAAAAATGCATGGAACTGAAGATTCTGATGTTGAGAGAGAAAAACCACAGTTGTTAACAGAAGTATCACATGTATCTCAAGTGGAGAAAATGAAATTAAGGTAGCCTGTTATAATTATGAAAGGAGAAAAAGGAGAGGTAGAAAGGGATGAAAGCTCTCATCTTTTACAACTAATATATTCTCATAAATACATATCAAAGGTACAAAAAGACACATAAAGACACAAAAAAGTTGTCTCAGAACAGACTTGGTTGAACTAAATCTATCCACTTACCTTAGATTTGCCTGTTCCCAGAAATATTTTTTTAATGTATATGTTGGTGGAGGGATGAGTATGTACATGTTCAGACCTACATGTACCACAGTAAACATATGTAGATAAGCACATAAGTGTATGTCTTGAAAATGTTTATTTGCCCTTCTATATGTAGATCCTTGGGATTTAACTCATCAAAGTCATCTGGCTTCCTGGAAATTAACTTTACCCACTGAGCCACCTTACCAGCCATTCCTGTTTGATTTTTCTTTGCTATTTAAAAAAAAATCTCTAAAAACAATTTATGGAAGGAAATATACTTCTGGTTTGAAGTCCATCAGTGAGAGAAGTCAGGGCACAAACTAAAGCAGTAATCAAGAAAGAAGGGTCTATTTACAGATTCACTCTCTGGTTCATGCCTAGCCAGCTTTCTTTTCTAGTCCAAGCCCATCCATGTAAGCATGATGCTTCCCAAAGTGGACTGGGACCTCTCATATCAATTATCAACCAACACTATCTCTCATAGACATGGCCATAGACAAATCTTATCTGGGCATATGAGGTTCACTCTTTCTATTTGATTACATTTGTGTTGACAATAAAAATTAAAATGTACATTAGAGTTTTATTTTTTCAAATAAACGTTCCATCACAAAGATATTCTGATGTTTCTTGCCAATACCAAATATCCCAAATATAACCTGCTTTAAGGCCAAGATCTCTCTATGCTTTCTTCATTCAGTTTAATTCTACTTATTTTTTTTAGTTTATATTCAAGTCGACTAAGTCTTTCTTCTTGTTAATATATTATGCTACATATGGCCTTAATTTCAATTTTAATTTTTCTTAGTTTATTTCAGTTCAAGGTTTTCTATTTGCTTACATTTCTGTTAAATTTATCTATTGAATATCTAAATATTTCTCTATATTTTAATCAAGTTAATTCCTTTTCCTATAATTGCTTTTTAAAAATTTCTAAGAATCCTTCTTTACTCTCTGACAACTTTCTAATATCCTATTTTGACTCCTAGATGGAGTCATTGCTTCTTCAATGTATTTGGATGCATATTGGCATGTGCCTTAGCTACTATTCTCATTGCTATGGCCAAATAATTGATCAGCAGCAAATTAAAGTAGGAAATATTTATTTTAACTCACAATTTGAGAATTCAGTCCATCAAATCCAGAAACATATGTCGGTGAATGTGGCTGACAGATATTCATAATCATAAGACTTGTTGATTACATCTTGGTTGACCAAATGCAGACAGAAGATAGATAATGATACTCAGTTGGCTTTCTTCTTTTTTCCTTTCAAAATTGTAAGTTTTAATTTTAATTTTAAGACTTTCAATCATTAGTATACTGTATTTATGTTATTTATACTTCTCTTCCCCTTTCCACTAACCCCCTTTAAAATTCATGACCTAATCTTCTGCAACTATTTTATATATAAATAGGCTCTATAAATCTATAGAGTCCAGTTACCATTGTTCATTTAGACATAGATTTAGGACTCACTACTTAGAATTGGGAATCCCGTCAGGGACATTTGGCTAGAAAACAACAAAAACAACAACAACAACAACAACAAAAATACACCTAATTATCCCTCATTCCAAACCCATTGGGCACCTGTAACTATTCATCTAGAGAAAGGTCTTGTTAAATTTTAACACATCCACATTAACATATTAACTTGTACAATCTTGTTCTGGTATTTTATAAGCAATCAAGTTGTTGAGAGAGCAATCATGCAACTTCTAGAAGACATTATCTTACAGCAATGATTCTAGTTATTTGGCTCTTAGACTCTTTCTATCCATGTTCTGTGATGTTCTTGGAGGCTTAGACTTAGATGTTGTGTTATAGATGTCAAAATTGGGCTGGGTACTCCATGATCATTGGAGCATTACCTGGGAGGATTTCCCAGCCAGTTTTCCATAGATTTTCCTTTCTCAAATAACTCTCTGGAAACACCCTCACAAACACATCTAAACATATATCTCATGGATGTGCTAGTTCTTTCTTTTTATTAAATTATTAAAATATAATGACATCATTCCCCTCTCTCCCTTACCTCCAATCTCTCCTATGACTACACTCCTTGAGTTACCTCTAAAATCCCTGGCTATTAATTCTCTATATAATGTCTCAGTCAGCTTTCTATTGTTTAGATAAAACACCATGCCTAAGGCAAGTAACAAAAGAAAACATTTAATTGGCTTACAGTTTCAGAGAATGAGAGTCTATCATGTCAGAGCAAGACATGCATCAGAAACAGCTGATAGTTCATATATTAATATATAAGGAGGAGGAAGATGGAGAACACTGGGAATGGTATCAGTCTTTTAAAACCCCCAGTAACACACATCCTCCAATAAGAACAAAGCTCCCATTCATTCCCAAACATTTTAATTAACTGAGGAATGGCCTCTAGCTCAGTTTCCAATATTGTTTCCCTCCAACACCTTTTATATTAGGGTTCCACAGTGTGCATTTCTCATAGTACTGCTGTCTTCTGAGCTCCCTGTCATATCTAGAAGACAAATCTTACAGCAGATTCCTTGGTCCTTTGGCTCTTACACTCATTTTGCCCAATCTCCTGTGATATTACCTGAGCCTTAGGTGTAGGGCTTGTGTTATAAAGAATCTATTTGGGTTAGGTACTGTCCTAGTTAGGATTACTATTGCTGTGATGAAACACAAAGCAACTTGTGAAGAAAAGATGTTACTTCAGTTTACACATTAAGGTAACAGTCTATCACTGAAGGAAGTCAGGAAAGAAAGTCAAACAGGGTAGAAACCTAGAGCCATCATGTCATGAGAGGGTAAGAGCCATGAAAGGCCATTGCATCAAACTGTGAAAGTGAAGCCTGGGTTGCATTGGAGACCCCAGGTTCCAGGATGACACTATCCTCCATGAGATGAGCCCTACCCCTTTGATAATGATGGAGAAGAAAGGAATAAAAATAAATACTATTAAGTTTGAAAAATCCTTAAGGTATTATTTTAAATTGACTTAAAATTACATGTAATATATATATATATATATATATATATATATATATATATATATATATATATGTGCACATGTATACATATGAAATTATGCCAATTGAAGTGATGATTATTCCTCTAAGACCGTTAAACTGTATAAATTCCTTGATAGCCTCCAAAATTTGATAATAAGTCCCTATTGCAATGATAAAACACACTTCAAACATGAGACTCAGAGTAATTAACCTAGATATGACCAGTTAATGACCAAAGACCAGTAAAAGAGTCAGAGACAGACCTTATTCCCACTGTTACGAGTCCCCCAAAGTAACCAAAGTACACAACTATAACATATATGCGGAGTGCCTAGATCAGTGCCAGTCAGGCTCTCTGGTTGTTGATTCAGTCTCTGTGAGCCCCTATAAGCCCAGGGTATTTGATTCTATGAATTTCTTGTGATGTCCTTGACCCCTCTGGCTCCTGAAGAAAAGGAGGAAAAAGGACTGTAGGAGACTTTTGACTTTTAAACAGTGTTGAGACTAAAAGACCATGGGAGCTTTAGAAGTTGGAATAAATCTTATTTTTTTCATTATGATATGGTCCCAGCCCCTTAGGGTCAAGGAGTGGAATCTGTTTGAGTGAGAATGGCCCGCATGGGCTGATAAGTTGAAATATTTCATCCCCATTTGGCAATACTCTTTGGGAAGGAATAGGTGTCATCTTGTTGGAGGAAATGTGTCACTGTGCCCTCTCTGTACCTCATGCTTATAAACCAGGATGTGAGATCTCAGCTGATCCTGCTGTAAAGCCTTGATCTGACATCATAGATTCTAATCCTCTGACACTGTAAGCCAATTAAATGCCTTCTTCTACAAGTTGCCTTGATCATATTGTTTCGTCACAGCAATAGAAAAGTAACTAAATCACTCTCTGTATTCCCCCCTCAGATTCCTAATTCAAGTCCCTGTAATTTAAAAAGTTGCTTTGTTCTAGGCATTTCTTTGTCCAATCAAGAAGACAACATTGAACATCACATTAGGTGACATATGGCCTTTATAATCTTCGTGAATCTCCAGAACTTCTAAGTATGATGATTTTGTTTCTGAGTATCTACTCATCCTGTTCCCAGATCCAGGATTTATATTAACATTCTAGTGACATTTTCATCAATATCTCAGCACTATTATATTATCCACACATAGTCTGTCAGTAATTTAGAGTTGAACTTACATTTAAAATTATATAAAAGAGTGGTAAAAATATTTCTATCCATCTGATTTTTCTCAGAAATAGCATAGGCAGAGATGCCTTATCAGTAGCCTTTCTTCAGGCCATTCTGACAAGATCTGGGCAGACCGAGGACCAGAACCCTGTTCCTGTTCTCTACTTTTGGCTTCCATCCCCACCAACTCTGTCAGATTATGAGACTTAAAAACTCCAAAATTACCATATCACTATAAAAAGTTCAATATACAAAGCTTTTTCCTGAAATAGATTTATGTGTCATTAAGCCCCAAACTAGCTCCAAGTAATGTTGACTACAATAAAAGTCCAATACACTGGACCCAAACCTCTTTCACAGATTCCAAGCTACTTCCAAAGGTCTGTTTTCAGATAGTTCTCTGTCAGGACACCATTAGAATCACCATGTTAAAAGTTCTAATTTCCTGTTCTTAAATTATAGACAAAGTTCTGAGCTTACTACTGTTTCATAATACTAGCGAATGGGAATCTCATTCAATATCCATTGCTTAGATTTGTAACGGCAGATAGACTCATACATATCAATGTGCATAGAGAGCCAGGTCAACCTTGAATCTTAGAGCCACAGAAATCTGCCCTTCCTCAAGAAGGCATTTAGTCCCAAATCATAACTAGAGGCATTACATTATAAACCATGAGTCTATCCCAACAGGGTTTAGCTCTGTGTCTTATGCTATTACTTTATTCAATATTGGTTATAAGCACTGGCCTGAAAACAAATAAGCTTATCTCCAATAGAGTATTGGCAGTATATACAGACCATCAAAGTGGAACATAAGCTATATCACTCCTTGGTCTCATTGCTGCACAGATCTGCACACTCTTTAGGAAAAGATGTGCTCTAGTCACATTCTAAGGCTGACAATGAAGCAAGGTGAAACTTAAGTCTGCCATCACCTTGGTCTTTTCTGATATGATGGTAGGAACAGAAACTCTGAATATTAACCTAATCTGGTGCACAAGATCTTTAGGTTTTTAACATGTTGTCTTTCACTTTAGCACACATAGAACTAAGCTCTAATGAAAAACAATGGTCTAGCATTCATGTCCCATACAGTTAAAGTTGCAATCCCCACTATACTGTGAAAGAGGCAGTCAGTGTTGATGCTACCTGGCTAAGATAATCATGGCAACTCGGTCTGCCACACTGGCCAGATGACATTTGTCATAGGTCTGTGCCAGACATAATTCTCAATTAATTTAGTACAGAGTATCACTTCTGAAACCAGTATCCCCCTCCTTTTTTTGTTTTTTCGAGACAGGGTTTCTCTGTGTAACTTTGTGCCTTTCCTGGATCTTGCTCTGTAGACCAGGCTGGCTTCAAACTCACAAAGATCCACCTGCAGCTGCCTTCTGAGTACTGGGATTTAAGTTGTGTGCCACCACTGCCCCGCTCCCCTTATTTTTATTTTTTATTTTTTTTTGCCATCAGAGAGACATACCTTTTTTGGCTGCAGTGTTGGGGTTGGAGAAGAAGAGATGACAGGGATACTTTTTATCCTACATGTTCAATGCATCTTTTCTATTTATTGCTCTAAAAGCCGATTATATAATCCTTTACCATGGTTTCTTTAGCAGTTATGAGATTAGTTCAATAAGTATACAATCATATAACTTAGTTCACCTGTGAGCAGATAGTCAGTGGTAGACCTTGCTTATCTGATTTCTAGGTTTGGGGACAAATTTAAAATTTAATGTAGCATTTATTTCTCCTCATATATTTTCTAATGAATTATGAATCAAAAGTTACTGCTAGTTGTTTTGGTTTGAATAAAAGTGGTCCAATAGCCCCATAGGGAGTGGTATTATTAGGAGAAGAGACCTTGTTAGAGTAGGTGACTTTGTTAGATAAGGTATGTCTCTAGGGCTGGGCTTTGAGGTGTAAGAAGCTCAAGAAAGTTCTCTTCCTGTTGCCTATGGATCAAGATATAGAACTCTCAGCTCCTTGTCCATCACCATGTCTGCCTGCACACCACCATACTTCCTGCCATGACAATAATAGACTAAAATTCTGAAACTGGAAGGCAGACCCCATTAAACATTTCTTTTTGTAACATTTGTTATAGTCATGGTATCTCTTCACAGCAATAAAACCCTAAGACAGAAGTTGGTACCAGGGACTGGGGTATTGCTGCAATAGGCCTGACCATGCTTTTCTTTCAAGGACTGTGGACTTTGGGGCTTTGGGTTAGAAAAGTAGTTGAGTGCTTTAAGTGGGGCTTAGTTGGCCATCCTAGTATGAAGATAGAAGACAGGGGTGATGAGGATGATTTGAACTGTGGGAGCCTGGCTCAAGAGGTTTCAGAGAAGAATGTTAGTATGTGGCCTAGAGACTATTTTCTGACATTTAATGAAGACTATGGCTACTTTTTGCCCTTGTCGAAAACAATCTGCCTGATTTGCATGTGGCAGATGCAATTTGTCAGAGGGAATTTAAAAAGAGCCTAGTAGTGACTCTGTCATGGTGATTAGCGTTCACATTTATGAAGATCTATAATGAAAAGAAGCAAGTTGAGCGAGGACAAATACAAAATATACAATTCAAGGAGAAAAGGGGCACTAGAAAGTGGAATCAAGCTAAGTCCTGAGTTCAGGAAAATAAATAGATTAAAGAAAAGGCTGATCTTAAAAGAAATAAAGGGAGTGGTGACCTCAGGTCAAGATTTCACCCAGCAAAGCTTCCAATTTATGAAAAGGAATGAAAGAAAAGCTCAGAGCTAAGTGTGGTAGTCCATGCTTTTAATCCTAATACTACAGAGGCAGCAACAGTGCATCTCTGGGTCCAAGGCCAGCCTACTCTACAGAGCAAGTTATAGGATAGCCACTCTTAGGCAGTGAAGTAAACCATAGAAAAAAGAAAGCTGGTGAAGATGTAATTGAGTGAAGGAGCCATGTTTCAGCCCCAGCAAGCAATAGAACTTGGCAGCTTGGGCCAAATGGTTCTGGATTTAGAGTCAAGGATAAAAGAAAGTATGTTATGGAATCTTCTTCTGTGATTAAAAAATGCCACCAAGGCCAACCAGTCATGTGTCAGCAGTGTCCATGCATGGAGGCCTATAGAAGCCATTGTGTGAAGTTGTGAAGGTGAAGCCTGGGTTGCCTTGGACACCCCAAGATGTTGGAGATACCAGAGTCATAGAGTATGTGCCAAGGAGAGGTGCTAACAGATAGTGGACCAGACCAAGATAAAGAAGTATGTTTCAGTAAACAAAACTAAAATGAATTGGAGATCTGAAGAGAATTTTTACATCACACAGGAGATGCAGAATTTGGAGTTTGCCCAGCTAGTTTTCTATCTTGACTTGGTCCAGTATTTCCTCACTCTTCTCCCCTTTAGAATAGTAAAGTGTATCCCATTGTCACAGTATGTTGGAAGTACGGGAACTGTTTTTTTTGTTTTGTTTTGTTTTTTCATGTTGCAGATGAAATTGGACTGAACTTCTGAAATTGTAAGCAAGCTCTAATTAAATGTTTTCCTTTATAAGTGTTGCCATAGTCATGGTATTGCTTCACAGCAATTAAATCTTAACTAAGACACTACTGCTCTTGGTTGCATACCAGAATTTTATGGTAAGACCCTTTGCTGTAGACACCACATTTTGGTCATAACACTTGGTGAAATCAAACTGGTATTGCCCTGCAAACTTTTGCTGTGCTACCTGACATTCTTAGTACATGAAGATGCTATGTAGGCTGCTGACAAAAAAAAAGTCATCAGTAGTATCATAAAGCTGTGAACTATGTGAGCTACAATAATGATAAGCCTGTGGTTGCAATAAGTGTAATAAATATTATGGGGGTTACCAACTTCTTTGAGTGGATTTAAAACCCATTCTACTGGAGGAAACTCATGGTTGGTACACTGTAAGTCTGGCCAAGAGCTCATGGCTCTGAAAGTCATGTGTTATAGAGGTAAACCTACTAACAGTTTTTGTTCATTATTAACATTTTGACTATAGTATCAAGTTGCCTTGTAATTACATATCTTTATACCCATAGATGGGTGCAACTCTTAGTCCTTATCATAGAAGCATCTTTATTGAGTGGAGATGGTTAAGACAGAGAATCATAACTGGTCCAAGTGCAGAGAACAAATGTCTATTGAGTCCTAAGCCATAAATGTGATATCTGTATGATACTTTCTTCCTTAAAGGTCAAGGTACATTGTATTAAAGGAGAGGGAAAGATTGTAAGAGCCAGGGGTCTTGGATAATTGGATTACAGTGAAGTCTTCTAGAAATAAAAAGACAATTATATTCTTGAACTCATAGCAGTTAAAATTGTCTGCTTAAGACTTGTACAAGACTTATGTAAGATCAAACCTGTCCATATTCTAGCATGAATGTAGTCGGATACAAGAGCACTCACCCTCTAACAGAGAAGCTATTGAAAGTTGTTGTCTGCTATGGAGAGGAGTGTTAATTTCTTTTTTATTAATTTATTTATATATTCTTCTCTAATATATTATATGCTGACCTCAATTTTCCCTCCCTCCTCTCCTCTCATACCCTTCTCCTGATTTCATTTCCCTCTATATCCACTCATTCTCTGCTTTCCTGCAGAAAATAGCAGACCTCCCAGGGATATTAACCAAATCTGGTATAACAAATTCCAATAAGACTAGGTACATACTCTCATCTAAATGCTAGACAAAGCAACTCCGTAGGAGGAAATGGGTCCCCAAAAGAGGAAAAGCAATCAGAGACAGCCCTGGCCCCCACTGTTAGTAGTCCATCAAGGACACCAAGCTACACAAGGATTATATATATATATATATATATATATATATATATATATATATATATATATATAAAGAGAGACAGAGACAGAGACAGAGAGACAGAGACAGAGAGAGACAGAGAGACAGAGAGACCTAGATCAGACTCATATAGCCTCCCTGATGCTCACTCTAGTATGTGGGTCTTTGAATCTGCTCATAATAGGTGTTAGATGAAGCTTCTCTGATGATGATTTTTCTAGGCTCTAGTCTATGAGTACACCAGAATATCATTAAGAATTACTTCATTTACATTTTTTAACCAGTTGTGTTTGATTCTATCTGAGGTCTCTGGGCTATCTAACCCTGGTTCCTGGCCCTCCAGGCAGTGTCATGGGTGGGGTCCCTCCAATGGTATGAGTCTCAAATTGGACAAGAGTCATTATTGGCCACTCTCAGAAGTTCTGTACCAACTTTACCTAGCACATCTTGGAGGTAGGACAAATTATACTTCAAGTGTTTTATGGCTAGGTTGGTGTCCCAGTTCTTCCACTGGAAGACTTTCCTGGTTAAGAAGGTGGACAGTTCAAGCTCATTTTCCCTCATTGCTAGGAGTATTCACTGGGGTCATGCTTATAGATTCCATGGAGGTTCCACTGCATTAGGTTTTACCTTGCCCCTGAAATGTTCCCCAATTCCAGTTGTCTCTTCCAGTATTCCCTCTCTCCTGTTCCCATCTTGACCCATCAACAGTTCATGCTCGAAAATCTATTCTAATTCCCCTTCCTAGGGAGATCAATACATCCCCCTTGAGTACTCCTTATTCCTTAGCCTGTCTGGGTCTGCGAATTACAGCATGTTTATGTTTTACTTTACAACTAATATCCACTTATGAGTGAGTACATGCCATGTTTGCCTTTCTGGGTCTTGATTACCTCACACAGGATGATCTTTTCTTGTTCCATTCATTTGCATGCAAATTTCATGATGATATTTTTTAATAGCTTAGTAATACCTAAACATAATAAAGGCAATTTACAGGAAGCATGTAGCCCACATCAAATTCCTGAAGAGAAACTCAGAGTAATTCCACTAAAATCAGGAAAAATACAAGGCTGTCCACTCTCCATATTTATGCAACACAGTTCTTGAAGTTCTAACTGGAGCTATAAGACAGCTAAAGAAGATCAATATTAACAGAATACAAATCAGAAGGAAGAAGTCAAAGTATTGTTATTGTCAGGTGATATGATAGCATGCATAAGTGAGCCCAGAAACTACCAGGGAACTCCTACAGTGGATTAAAACCTTCAGTGAAATGCCTGAATGCAAGATCAACTCAGAAAACTTGATAGCCCTCCTATATGCAAATGGCAAATGGGCCACAAAAGAAATCAGTGAAACAACCTTTCACAAGAGCAAAAATAGTATAAAATAACTTGTGATAACTTTAACCAAGCAAGGGAAAGACTTATATCACAATAACTTAAAGTCTTTGAAAAAAAGAAATTGAAGAAGATATCAGAGGATGGAAAGACCACTAATGCTCATGGATCAGTAGGATTAGCATAATAAAAGTTTCAATATTATCGAAAGGAATGCACAAATTCATCGCAATTGACATAAAAATTCCAAGACAATTCTTTGCATACCTTGAAAGAATGATACTAAACTTCAAATGGAAAAACAAAACAGACAACTAAAACTATCCTGTAAAATAAAAGAACTTTGGAAGGTATCACCATCCCCAAGTTCAAGATATACTGTAGAGCTATGGTAATAAAAACCACACATCTATTGATATATGCTTTTTAATAAAGAAGCCAGAAATATATAGTGGACAAAAGAAAATATCTTCAACAAACGGTGATTGTCTAATTGGATATCTGCATGTAGAAGAATGTAAATAGATCCATATTCATTTACCCTGCAAAAAAAGTCAAGTCCAAGTGGCTCAAAGACATGAGCATATAACCAGACACACTAAAACTGAATAGAAGACCAAGTGGGGAATAGCCTTGAATGCATTGGTACAGGAGATAGCTTCCTGAACAGAACACAAATTGTGCAGGTACTAAGATCAACAATTAATAAATGGAACCTCATGAAACTGAAAAGCTTTTGTAAGGCAAATGATATCATCAATAGGACAAAATGGAAGCCTACAGAATGGGAAAATAGTTTCACCAACTCCACATTTGACAGATGGCTAATATCCAAAATATATAGAGAATTCAATAAATTAGACATCAGAAAACAAATAAACAAACTAAAAATAGGGTATATATCCAAACCGAATTCTTAACAGAGGGCTCTCAAATAGTGAGAAACACTAAGAAATGTTCAACATCTTTAGCCATCAGGGAAATGCAAATAAAAATTACTTTGAGATTGCATCTTACACCTGTCAGAATGGCTAAGATCAGAAATACAAGTGACAGCTAGTGAGGATGTGGAGCAACTGGAACATACCTCCATTGCTGGTAAGAATGCAAGCTTGTGTAGCCACTAGGGAAATCAATATAGCTATTTCTTAGAAAATTGGGAATCAACCTACCTCAAGAAATGGCTATCCCACTCTTGGGCATATACCCAAAGAAAGCTCCAGCCTACCACAAGGACAATTGCTATCTATATTTATAGAAGTTTTATCAATAACATATAGAAACTGGAAGGTATCTAGGTGTCTCTCAACTGAAGGGTGCATAAGGAAAAGATTGTCATTTTCTTTTAAGGGTATAATACCTGATAGCTTGACCACAATTCTGAGGATGGCCATACACCCATGGATATATAAACAACACTAATTGGACTCAGTGAGTTATAACAATTATTTTTAAAAGAACATGAAGATCAGTAAGGGATATGTGTGTGTTAGGAAGTGTTCAGTAGGATTTGGAGGAAGTAATGTGGGGGTAAATATATCAAAATTATTTTAATATTAGCTTTGTAGTATTTTACTCTATATTTAGCTATGAAATTAGGGACAAAGTTGTAGACTTTTTCTATTTTTTTCCTATGCAATATCACTGCATCTTAAACACATGTGGATATAGGACTAAGCCACATTTCTGAGGCTCCCAATCTATATTTGTTGCCCATTAAATGAAATTAAAAGTCAACTTTGAATGAGAAGCTCTTTTTGTTAGTTTCTTTGAGATACCATACTCTTACATAAACTTTTTCTTACTACAAATCTTTGGTAGCTATTTATGCTCTAATTGGTTTGTTTCCCTGGGAATGATATAACAATCATGATAAATGCTTTTATTTCTATTAATACTTGGAAAATTTAAGTTCCTAATAATTCTTAATAGTTGTATTATTTAGGATATTTATTGATGATACACCATGACCACAGAAAATGTTATTTAGAAAATATTTCATTGAGGAGATGGCTCTTGCTTACAGTTCTAGAGATTCAGTCCATTATCATCATGTTACAGAGCATGGTGGCATGCAAGCAAACATGGTATTGGAGTTGATATTGCTACAATTTGCAGGCAACAACAAATGGACTGAGACAATAAGAAACCTCAAAGCCTGCCCCACAGTGACATACTCCCTCCACCAAGGTCATAGTCAACAAAACTACACTCCCTAACAGTGCCACTTCATATGAGTTTATAGGGGCCAATTACATTCAAACTACATGAATAGTCTATTTTAAGGAAAACCAAAAATAAAGCTTTGTTTTTGGTTCCTCAATACATTTGATTACTCTTTACCTAAAAAAGTGTTTGTGCATGTTTTGGCAGAAAATTAGGTAAAGATGAATAGAAACTCTGTGGAAGAGAACATCAGGATTTAATTCTTATTTTATATATAAATTATCATAAGAATAATGTGCATTAAAATATAACATCATTTTGAAAGAAATATGTAAAATTATGAAATATTTGATTAGTTTTAGTACTCTAAATTTACTTTATAAAATAAGCTCAATTAATTGTTTTAAGTGTGTTTATAACATATATCCTGTCCATTTACTGTAATTTTGACATTATGAGGTATTTTTTTTATGCCACATCTCTTATTTGAATGAAAAAATAAGGAAAAATGATGTAGTGGATAGCCATCCCAGCATTGGCCTAGAAATTCCAACCCCCATTGAGGCTTCGGTAATGGTCACGCCCACAAGGCAGGGTGGAGGAGGAAGCAGAAGACCCAGGATGGAGAGGAGGGCTCTCGCTTGGTGCCAGGACCCTGGACGCTGGAGGTAGACCAAGCAGAGTTCTCCAGAGAACACTGCTGGACTGTGTCATACTTTTCCCAGACCCTGCAACCTATCCCTTCATTTGTAAGTTATCCCACAAAATAAACCTCCCTTTTAACTACGTGGAGAGGCCTTAATAATTTCACCAATAAAATGAAAGTATTAACAATTACTGATTAAACTAACTGGACAGTATACTATTGTTTTCTTTTGACATTTAGTGCAATTATATATTATTTTATATTATTTATTCTATTTTTTGATATATGGTCTCACTCTGTTGCTTTAGCTGACTTGTAATTATCATGTGAAATAGGCTGTCTTCAAACTCACAGAAATCTGTCTACCTTTGTTTTTTGAGTTGTAGGACTAAAAGCTTGTGCCACCTTATTGTGCATATTTTACTTAACATTTATTTTTTTATAGAGAGCATGTGTGTATAAAGAACAGAGGACAACTTGAAGGAATTAGTACTTGCCTCTACCATGTGATTCCCAGAGACTGAGACATCTCATGACCCTGTAAGAAATTTTATTTGGTCATTGAGTTGACTGAAAACAAATTAAGATTCTAAGACCTAATTTTGAATTAAACATATTTTATACACATCAAGGAATTTGTGTATGTTTTTTGAAATACTAAATGTAAATTACCATAAAGTTTTGTCTTATTTTGTTCTGGAAGGTGAAAGTGGGAAGAATATGACATCAGTGTTTATTTTGAAAGTATTGAATGATTTTAGCTAGTTCCCAGACTTAAAAAGATTATGAGCTATTTTATTTATTTTTTTATCATTTGAAGAACAGATGTATTAAAGGCTCTGCTTGGAATATGGATTTTCAAATTCTAGTGTGTTCGTAGTTTATTGATGCAATGCTGGTATTGACTCAGAACACAATAAGAGTTCTCACTCCAGCCTCCAGCTATTCATACTCAAAGCCACTTAAAAAACGTTCAAATCAATTACATCACAGAGTGGTTTAAGCCCAGCTGGAGGTAGAAAAATGATTTACAGGGAACTAAGAAGATCAATTGCTTATTTTTACTTTCCATTAATTTGGTGCTAATACCCTCTATTGTACCATTTCATTTATTTTTTTAGTAAAGTGTGTTTGATAAAGTTTCTCTTACAAGGACAACAGTTTAGGATAGGTTTCAAGTATAAGCTGCGAGCATCAATAATCTGACAGGTAAGTTCTGTTCAGACATCTTTTGCATCAATGTTCAGTTTGATTTAGTAGAAGCAATACAAAAGTAAAAACAGGGTCAATATTTTGTGTAAGTGACATGGTTGTTGGGAATTTAAATATTCCTGTATACCACTCAAGCTTCTATCAATAAATCCATACCCACATGAAAGTCCATGACACCAATGTTATTGTGCTGTTGGTAAAACTGCTCATTAACATTTGTCTCACAAGACTCAAAGACTTATATTTTTATTTGAGCATCCTAAAAGGTCTGGGGAAAAATTTGCATATTTACAAGGATAGCTGTTACAGGTTAACTGTTGCCTTGTGAAGTAGAGCTGAAAAAGCGAAATCAGAGGTGGCTACTATGCTTCTGAAAGTATTACTATGAGAGACCTATAAAAGCTGTGTCAATATTTATGTATGAGGTACATTCTATACGCAGGGAATTATAGAGCAAATGTTCTCAAATATGATACCTTTTAGACTAATTGTCAAAATTAGACATTTATAATGTGAAGTTGTATAGAAACATGAGAACTGATCTCTCTGCAAAATACTCTCAATGAATATTTTCATACTTAGTAGTCAATATGGGAGAGGTCTTATATTTGGTTTGGTCTTTGATCTCTTTGTTATACAGGCCATTTTCTTTTTCTTTATAGTTTACTTCAATTTTACTTCAGACTAGTTATGTGTGATTGTACCTTTAGTAGGGTCTAAAGGTCCCAGAAATTTGTATACTTTTAAATATTTAGAATTAACATATAACTACATCATTTTCCCCTCTCTCTTTCCTCCCTCCAAAACATCTCACTCCTTTGTCATCTCTCAAACTCATGACCTCTGGTCTCTGTTTTTAAAAATATATGATTGCATATACAAAGCCTTTATTTTAAGACTTTTATTCATTATTACCACAACAGCTGTTAAGGGCCCATGTGAATGGAGATCTACAAGTAGCAAAACTAAATCCCTCATATTGGTAGACACTTTCCAACACCTCTAAAGCTGAGCTCTAAGCTCTAATAGGCTATTGTAGAACTCAATGCATGCTTCCTTTGCATAGCCTAGTTGCATCATAGTATCTACAGAAAACTTACTAAAGTAAGTTGCAAGTAAATAGTGATTGAAAATTTGTATTTTAATATTCCCTATCAAAGTAAAATTGAACCACTAGAGAGATGGCTCAGAGGTTAAGAGCACTGACTGCTCTTCCAGTGGTCCTGAGTTCAATTCCCACCAACCACATGGTGGCTCACAACCATCTGTAATGGATCTGGCACCCTCTTCTGTATACATAATAAATAAATAAATTTAAAAAAAAAGAACCACTAGATATATAATCTAGTATGACAAAAGAAATAAAATTCCAGAGTAAGATACTTTTTTTGCACAATTCTTATTCTACAATTGAGATCAATAATACTTATAATAATATAAACATTGTAAAAGATGAAAAATTCTTCCTTAAGAAATGCTAATCTAATGTACTTCTTTTTTTATTTTTTTGTCTAATTGTTATTTTGTGGCATTAGGGATTTCAACCCAAGGCTTTTCAAGTGTTATGCAAATGCTGTACCAAGGGTAAATCCTCAGTATCTAATGGTGTTAAACTATAGGTGAGTTTATGTCTGGTTGTTTCCAATTCATTTTTGAAAGATTTACTTGTTTATGTCTAGGTGTGTGTCTGCCTGTGTGTATATGTTTGTGAGTGAAAGTGCCTGCATAGGCCAGAGGCACTGAACACTCTGGAGCTGGAATGGCAGGAGGCTGTGAGCCACCTAACATGTATGTTGAGAATCTACATCCAGGCTTATGACGAGCAACAAATGTCCTTAAGCACTCAGCTGTGTCTCCAGTCCCATTTATAATTATTTTCATTATCAGCCACAGAATAAGATATTTAAATGCTGATTGAGTGATAGACCACAGTTACATGATCAGACTGAAAATTTGTAGAAGTCCAATTTATGATTCAATGTGTAAATTATGGATAGCTGATTGGTATTAGGCTATGATATACTGGGCCTGCTAGTGGCTGTGGCATCTTATTGCCTATTTATAAATAGCTACATTTGTAATCATCTGATTTTCTAGAGTCCTTCGCCTTTTCTGAGTCAAGATTTGAATTTTAAGGGAGTATGGGTTGTCACCAGAATAATACTACTAAGATAATATTATGTGTCTGGGAAATTTTCTGAATGGATCAAAAACAAGGACTTCTAACAACTTCTATAGATTTGTTACATTGCATAGAATTAAATACATTCATATCTTTCATTAGGTATGATGCAAATATAAGTAAGTCGAGATGGAGACAGAAATATTTTAAGTCATCAATATTTGAAATCTTGTAATTGTGTCACAGTTAAAAATTACTTTTAACTCTCATTTTTTAAAAAAAATTTCTTAAGGGACCGGGACCTGTCCTTAGTGCATGAGCTGGCTTTTTAGAACCTAGGGCCTATGCTGAGACTTTTTGCTCAGCCTTGGTGTAGGGAGGAAGGGACTGGACCTGCCTCAACTGAATCTACAAGGCTGAGCTGAATCCCCAGGGGAGACCTTGCCTTGGAGGAGGTGAGGATGGGGGTGGGTGGGTTGGGGGAAAGGCTGGGGGTGGGAGAAGGAAGGACAGGGGAATCCGTGGCTGATATGTAAAATTAAATTAATTATAAAACAAAAAAATTATGAAGAGAACCAGGTACATTATATGCAATCCTTGAAAGATAAGAGTAAGTCTGCCAATTCTAAAGGTGATTTTCATGACTAATGTGGATAAGCAAGTCTATAATGTATGTTTGTGAAAATATTAGTTTAAGTTTGTAAAGTAGCAATGAATCCAACAGAGGACACAGGTTTTTCCTAATTTATTTCATTTCATAAATCTTAAGACTTAAACATGAGGAAACAGAAATCAGTTTACATATGCCTCTAAATAGAAGAAAATGCAAATGTGATCTATCAGGATGATTTAGACTTTATTTGTTATGAAATACACTCTGGAGTTGCTCCAAAATATGTTCACACTTTTAAACGAAACTTTTAGACAAAAATTGCACTGCACAATATTTTATAGTACAATATGTGGTAATGAGTGAACCTAGTTTAAAGTTTAATATTCAGGCATTTGCTTATTTACTGGAGAGGAAGAGAACATCAATACAATTTTAATTGGATTAAATCCTTCCTGAAATGGGAAAATAATCAAATAGTGGCGTTCTTTCTATAATGTTCTAATTCTGTGGTATATTCCAAAAATGTCTTTATCATACTGAGATCTGTGACAATGGTTCCTGAGAGAGGAAGATTTGGTTTTCTGGTACATGCTCCCTGAAATCTTACCGTGTTTCAAACAATCATCCCTAAACACACTACACATGAGCAACACAAAATGAACTTAACTCCGCCGGTTGTATTTATAAATTTATATGCACTTATATGTAATAAGATTAATTAAAGAATAAGAGGCCACGAACTTGAGAAGTGTAGGAGATGGGGGAAAAGTTGGAGGGAGGAGATGCAAGACAAATGGTGTCAACAGAGTACACATATATGAAGCTCTCAAACACTTAAAAATTAGAATAAAAAATAATTGAGATCTAAGTTTCTAGAGAAATTGTTGAGTGCATACAACACTTTTAGAAGATGCATATTTTGTCCCCAGCACCCATGTTGGGAGGTTTAAAATTACTTGTAACCCCACTTCCAGGACATCTGATAACCTCTTCTGGTCTCCACAGGCACCTTCACTTATGTGTGTAAACAGAACATCCACACAAATACACATAGTTAAAATTAAAATAAATTGCTTTTTAAAATAAATGTTGAAGTCTGAAAATAAACTTGGTAATTGGTAAAATTTTGAAAATTTAGAACATAGCATTACACAATTATGATATATGTCTTTCCGGGCACAGTCTGAATTCCCTAACTGATTTGTAACATTTTGTGTTATTATCATAATGTATTCCTTTAAGGAATGCAAGAAGAAACTCTAATTTAGCCAATCTAAAGAAAAGTTGTGCTTTTAAAAATATGATATAAGCTTTGTCACACAAGCTGAGTAAAAATATGTGTTTTGCTTGACTGATTTAGTTCTCACTCAAGCAATAAAAAGCCTGTTAAATCAAATGATATAATAGCTCAAAAGGAAGGCACCACTTACTGAAACTGAAATACTTGGTTTTAATATATTGTCATCTGTCACAGTAGAATGTTGCCTTAAGCACATGGAATGAATCCTTGGGGACATGGCATTTAATCTTAGAAATTTTATTCATCTAAGGGTATTTTTCTTTTCATAAAATGTTAGTCATGTAAAGGAGCCAGCATCCTGACAACATGGAAATACAGTTAGACTCCATAGCAATGGAAAAGGTGCTAATTTGGAGGAGTTGATAATTAACTATGTGGTTATTCAGGTGGAGGGTAAATTGTATTTAGTGAATTAAATATGTATGAAATTTAATTTGGTGGGTGGAGATGTTCATGTGGTATTTCAAGTCTCAATCATAGATTATGTAGGAAAGGGAGATAAACCAACTAGCATAAGAGAAATGGTATTAATAGCATTACTTGTGATAATGTTAATTCCTAGTGATATTCATTTAGCAAAAATATTTTTATCCTTGTTGCAGCATGCTTTATATTTTTCACAGTTAAATGCATTTACACTCTTTTTTAGCATCATTAAAGTATGATATATTTTTATATTAATTGATTAATGAATTTTATTGTATCAATGTGTTACATTGTCAGGTATTATGGTTTTTGAAAGTTTTAGTACATGTCACTATACTCTCATCTTACATAATTTAATCTTATCAATGATTTAAATTTTTGTCTTATTAAAATCATTTCTACTACATTTATTTGATTCCTATAATAAAGATACACTAGCCTCTTTCCATAAGCCAGGATGTGTGTTTTTCTCACCCAAAATATTCAATAGTGCTGTCTTTTTTTTTTTTTTTTTTTCTTTAAGACAGAGTTTCTCTGTGTGGCTTTGGCTGTCTCAGAACTCACTCTGTAGACCAGGCTGGCCTTGAACTCACAGAAATCTGCCTGCCTCTGCCTCTGGAGTGCTGGAATTAAGGGTGTGTGCCATGACTGCCCAGCTTAGTGTTGTCCTTTAATATTTGAAATTGTTGTTTGAAAGTTCTATGCCTGCCGTGGGATGGACTTTCTATACTCTGTGAATACATGCTGCTACTGTTGGTTAATAAAGAAGCTGCTATGGCCTATGGCAAGGCAGAATAGAGCCAGGCAAGAAATCCAAGCAAAGATACAGGTAGAAGGAATGCAGAGTCAGAGGAGATGCTGCAAGTTGCCAAGCAGAGCAAGAAGTAATAGAATACAGGTAAAGCCAGGAGACATGTGGTGGTGCATAAATTAATAGACACAGGTTAATTTAAGATGTAATAGCTAACCAGCAATAAGTCTGAGGCATAGACCAGTTAATTAGTATTAGTAATTAGTATTAAGCCTCTGAATGATTATTTTATAAGCTGCTGTGGAGCAGGCAGGACACAGGATTACTTCAGTTTACATATACCTAGTAGTTTATTATATGAAATGTAAAAAAAATGTTTGACGCTTTGTCAGTGTTTTTTAATGTACTTTTTCCTTTCAAAAGAGTTTTTTTTGAGTATGGCAGTTCTGCTTGCATATCTGTGCACCACATGCATCCAGTATCTGTGGAGGCCAGAAAAGTGTGTCAGACACTGAAATTGGAGTTACAAATTGTTGTGAGCAGCCGCGTAGATTCTGGGAATTGAACTCAGTTCCTCTGGAAGAGCAGATAGTGCTTCTAACCATTAAACCATCTCTACAGCCCAACATTTTATCCTTTAAAAAAAGAGATTTCCTCAGGGGCTCATTCCAAATACTTTTAGGTTTGTTGGCAATATATTCATCATATACTCTTTTCAATTTCTGCAGCATTTCTTTTATTTCTTCATTTTCATTTCAAGTAATTTGTCTTGACTCTTTATTTCTTCTCCATCCATATTGGTAAAGCTTCTCAATTGATGTTTGATATTGTAGATTGTTTGAATAGTTTTCTTTTCAATGTTATTCAGCTATATCATTAGTTTCTGTGTTAATCTTTCTTATTGCTTTCTAAATAGTTCTGATTATTTTCCTTTTTAGGCATATTGATGTTCAGCTTAACTTCTAATATAAACTTTTAAGGAGTATTAAGTATAATATAAATTGTATCAGGCCCATTTCTAGGTCATATTTCTATTTTCTTTCAGTTGTAAATATTTTGTGATTTATGGTATAATTTTCACTTCTCCAATAAACTCCTGAGAAGTGTATTTCTTATTTGCATATATATGAATGTTTTTCTTAGTTCTAACTTAATTGCATTGTGCTAAGAGAATGCAGTGATGTACGATGGGAGGATTTTGATACTTACTGTTAATTAGTGCTTCAGCTTTTGGTTAGTTTTCATAAGCAAACCGTATATACTTAAAATATCATATATCTTCTGATGATGATTTCTTGCAAGATTTTAAATATATCTGGTAGGTTAATCAGTATTCTTGAAATATTTTAAGCTTACCAAGTTTTCATTTACTTAAAAAGTACATGTAATGAAGTCTTTGATCTCCTAAAATTCTGGTCCAATCTGTTCATTTTTCAATATATTTTTATGTATTTCTGCTTTAACTACGTCAGGTACAGGCAAACAAGTGATGTGTTTATAAGTATTGAAAATCAATATTTTACATAAAAAATTCCCTAATGCATAATGATTGTCAATTTCGTTACCACAAACCATTTTCCCAAGCTATCAAACTGAGATCACTAAATAGTAGACATTGAAAAGACAGAACTCATTTCTTATTCTTCTCCCAGAACCTTCTTCTGCTCAGTATTCTGTCTACCGTGAGGTAGAGAGCCTCTGACACACATTTCTTCACTGATATTTTGCCTCATTAGAGGCCCAGGAAAACGAAGAAATGTGACTATGTTTTCAATTCTCTAAATCCATGGAATTAATGTAGTCCATTTCTTTAAGAATTTTGTCATATATTTTAGTCACAGTGACAATAAAGTTAACCAATGAATAAATCTGCTACCAGAGCAATGGGACATAAGCTGCTAGTAATCCTGAGAAAGTGGATCTTAAACATTTAGAATTGGTACACTCTAAGAATATGGTAAAGTGGAGAAGTGAGTTAGAGAAAGCATATGAGACTGTAAGCCCAACTTAATGGTTGATATTGTTGGCTCTGAGAAGACTGAGCTACTGACATAAACATAGACAGTGAAGCTATGATTTCAGGTAGAAACAAGGATTCTACCAGGGAACTGAACTTGAGGTAATTCTTCACATATTCTATCAAAGAATTTCTTTCCATTTTATCCATTCTGGGTTGCTTTGAACTTCAAAGAAGATTTGGAACTTTTACTTAGTGTACATTGGTGGAACTGCTAAGACTTTTGGGAAACCTTGGATACTGACTAAACAGATTTTAGTTGTCAGTTTTCAATGAGCCTTTGGGGTTTAAGAACATAATCTTATGGTTTGGGTTTAAAGTATTTCCCCAAAAGAAAGATTCGTGTGATAGTGGTTTTGTTCCTAAGATGGTAGCACTTATTTGAGATATCCTGGAAACTTTAGGAGGTAGGAACTAGTATATATTAGGTCAATGAAAGTGGGTCCCTGAAAGGCATATTTTCCTTTTATCTTTTCTTCTTCCCTTCCTCCCATTTTCCATCTTCTTCTCACCACCATAGGAAAAAATAAATAAGATTTTATTTCTTTTTTTTTGGTTTTTCAAGACAGGGTTTCTTTCTCTGTGTTGCTTTGTACCTTTTCCTATAACTTGCTTTGTAGACCAGGATGGCCTTGAACTCACAGAGATTCCCTTGGCTCTGCCTCCCAAGTACTGGGATTAAAGGCGTGTGTCACCACCACCTTTCTTTCTTTCTTTCTTTTTTTTTTTTTAATTGAAGAAGATGTCAGAAAATGGAAAGATCTCCCATGCTCATGGATAGGCAGGATTAACATAGTAAAAATGGCAATCTTACCAAAAGCAATCTACAGATTCAACTCAATCCCCATCAAATTACCAACACAATTCTTCACAGACATGGAAAGACTAATACTCAACTTCATATGGAAAAACAAAAAACCCAGGATAGCCAAAAGAATCCTGTACAATAAAACAACTTCTGGAGGCATCACAATCCCCGACCTCAAACCTACTGTAGAGCTACTGTAATAAAAACAGCTTGGTACTGGCATAAAAACTGACATGTGGACCAATGGAATCAAATTGAAGACCCTGACATTAACCTGCACACCTATGAACATATAATTTTTGACAAATAAGTAAAAAATGTACAATGGAAAAAAGAAAGCATCTTCAACAAATGGTGCTGGCATAACTGGATGTCAATGTGTAGAAGGCTGCAAATAGATCCATATCTGTCACTGTGCACAAAACTTAAGTCTAATTGGATCAAACACCTCAACATAAATCCAGTTACTCTGAACCTGATAGAAGAGAAAGTAGGAAGTAGTCTTGAATGCATTGGCACCAGAGATCACTTTCCAAATATAACACCAGTAGCACAGACACTGAGAGAAACAATCAATCAATGGGACCTATTAAAACTGAGAAGCTTTTGTAGAGCAAAGGACACGGTCACCATTTTCCATCTTCTTATTTTCCCCATCCCTTTTCTTTTTAGCCTAGAGGTGAAGAAACTTTCTATTAAACATATTTACTGTCATTAGACTTTTATCAAGAGTATGGGGCCAAGAACCATGGGATGACACATGTGAAGTCATAAAAATATTAATCCTTTTTCATTTTAAATGTTTATTTCAACACAGTGGACAAATGCATTGGTTTGAACCCATTAATAATAACACCAGAGTACTCAAAATGGGTACGTTACATTAAAGAAAAGAAATTAAATTACTTCCTCTTGGAATAATTTTACCAAAGGCAAGCACAGATTTGTATACTCTAATAATCTCTTCTTGTATCTTCTATCATCTGCACACTTCCTCCAACAAAGCCATATCTACTCTAACAAAGCCACATCTGCTAATTGTGCTACTCCCCATGAACTTATGGGAGCCAATTACCTTAATACTACCACAGCCTGTATTCTGTTGTTATTGAGAAGCTCAAAAAGCATCACACTGAGAAGGAAGGAATGATATTTTACAGATAACTTTGAAAAAGATTTTACAAAGTAATGAAATTTTCCTGACTCCAACTGACCTAACTTACCCAAATAATAAACAGTATTTCAAAGAGATTTAGCACCCTATACCTGACATTTATGGATGATATCTGTTTTATAAGAGTACTTGCAATTTACTTACTGTTTTTAGCATTATTACCATAATATACAAACACATGCATTTCTCTCCAAATCAGGGAAATGAAGAGTACATAACATAAGATCAAGTTATGCATCAGTTTAGATTATAAAGTAGGTTACATGGGAAATCCAAAGCAAGCATGATTGGTTCTTACATTATTCTCTCAAAGGTAGGTTAAACAAACAGTCTGAGTATACTGTAAGTTGTCAACTTAAGTCTTATGTGACCTAAAGTTGAGTTATTAACTTGGGATGTGAAGTTTCAATCATTTTAATGTAAAAGATCTTTTCACAATAATGCACCACCACAGAAAAAGAATAGAAAAAGTAACTGTCTTAGTTATGGTTTCTATTACTGTGAATAGACACCATGATCACAACAGCTCTTATAAAGAAAAACATTTAACTGGTGCTGGCTTGCAGTTTCAGAGTTTTATTCCATTATCATCATGGTGAGAAGCATAGAAGAATGCTGGCAGACTTGGTGCGGGAAAAGGGACAGAAAGTTCTATACTTTGATCTACTGGCAGCAAAAGGAGACTGTGTCATACTGGGTGTAGCTTGAGCATATAAGACCTCAAATCCTGCCTGTGCAATGACACTTCTGACAAGGCCATACCTCCTCCAACAAGGCCACCTCTTCTAATAGTGCCATTCCCTATGGGCTCGGTAATCAAACACATGAGTCTATGAGCCATTCCTGTTCAAAGCAACACAATAATCAAACCAAAACCTCTCTTCAGGTGGCTTGGAATGAACCATGCTGAATATGAGTCATCCACTAGCATTGGCCATGCTGATCTAATTCTCTACCACAGTACTGATCTAGCTCATTTGCTTAGATGTCATATCACTACTTGAAAATGTAAGAAGCCAAAGCTCCCCTTTGTAATACACACTTCACTTCCAACAAGATATGTGCCTACAAACTTGGGACAAAGTCATAGTATCCTACACTAACACTGATTCTTGGAGTAGATGCTCACTGAATGTATAAGAAGGGGCTTTAAGAACCTGGAGATATAAAAATGTAGGAGCTACTAATTGCCTGTATATAGCAGGAGACCATGTTTCTAGAGACCACTTGCTGTGCAAATCACAGATCTTCTGTCTCTTATTGTATATTTGCCATGCCCTAGACTGCACTTCTGGAACTCAATGAGGCTTGACTTTTCTTTTTGTTTATGGCCTCACAGATGGGGTCTGTATATTATCCATATCATGCTGCCAAGGACTGTACTTTAATGTTCTTTGTTTCTTTTACCATCTAAAATCCAATTTTATGGGTTTGCCCAGATAGATGTAGTGATTTTGAATATTGATATCGTATCTCCCTATTGCTTACTTATTTGCATCAATCTCATGAAGACACAGGAAAGTATTGGGTTTCTTTAATTCTTATCTTCCTGAATCTTGCTGCTTGCATCTAAGAATACCACCATGAATATTCAATGTTGATTGCATCCAACTTTTATTATCTCTGTACTGAGAACCATTTCAAGCATAATGACAATACACATCTCCCTAGAGGAGAACTTAAGACCACCAATTACCTAAACCAGTATAATTCCTGTCTGCATTCTAAATATTTATCTTTATACCTATAAAGAACTGTAGCCCTTGCACCTCCTCAAAGAAGTTTCCTCTTGCAGTAGATGGAGATCATGTACAACACAAGCCCTACACCAAAGACACAAGGAACATATTGGACAATTACTAGAGCCAGAGGTCCAGGACATCTGCTGTCTGATCACATCTTCTATATAGGACAAAGGGCTGTACTCAGGAACTCTTATCAATATTGTCACCTAAACAAGACCTGTACAATGATAATATCAGGTGACATGCTAAAATCTATGGATAAAGTCTCACAAGATCCCACCCCCTAGGTCAGTAGTTCTCAACCTTCCAAATGCTGTGACCCTTTTATATAGTTCCTCATGTTGTGGTGACCCAAACCATAAAATTATTTTGTTGCTACTTCATAACTGTAATTATTCTACTGATATGAATTGTTATGTAAATTTCTGATATGCAGGATATCTGAACTATAACTCACAGGGGGTTATGACCACTGGTTGAGAATTGCTGCAAGAACAACAGGCAATTAATGGCTGTTGAGAGAGGGAGAATCAGTCTTCCTCAGGGATTAGCACCCTCATAGTTTATTCACTCTCAAATGGTCATCCATAAACACAGATATACATAAGCAATAGTAAATGAACTCAGTAGTTTGTTTTTATACAGTGCTCATGTGTGAAAGTCTAAAAAAAAAAACAGTAACAAAGAAAAATACTCTTTGAAAATGGAAGAATAGAAGAATGGATGTGGGGAAAAATGGGAAATACCTGTAAAAGAAAATGATTTGTCCAGTAAGGCATGTAAGCACATTTGTAAAGGAGGACTTATATAATATTTACTTTGCAGAGTTGAATGAGAACTAAAAATACTAAATGAAGGCCAGGCATGGTAGCACACACCTTTCATCTCATCACTTAGTTGACAGAGGCATGTAGATCTCTGTGGGTTAAAGGCCAGTTTGAGCTACATAGTGACTTCCAGTACAGCCAGGGCTAATAAGAGAAACCCTGCCTCAAAAAATAATAATAACTAAAATAAAAATACTAAATAAAAAGAAAACAAAATTATAATAGATCATGCACAATTATGTTGGCTCCTTATTATGAAAAAAGATAAAAAAATAAAGGTGTATGTAGCTTAGCATTGATGAAATCCTTGGTTCTAGATCCCATACCACCTAACTTAAGCATGCTCATATATGCCTGTATATTTAGAGATGGAAGTAGGAGGATCAGAAGTTTAATGTAATCCTCAGTTTCATAGTAAGTTCAAAGCAAGCTGGAAAGATGAAATAGAGAGAAACAGAGATATAGGGATACAGAGAGACATTGAGAAACATAAACGTTGAAGGAGACAGAAAGACATCTCACCTTGTACTGGTTTGAAAGAAAATACCTCCCCAAAGGAGTGGCACTATTAGAAGGTATGGCCTTGTTGGAGTAGCTGTGGTCTTTTTGGAGGAAATTGTGTCACTGTGGATGTGAGCTTTCAGGTCTCACATATACTTAAGATACCACCCAGTGACACAAACCACTTCCTGTTGCCTGCAAGATGGAGGACTCTTAGGCACTTCTCCAGCACCAGTTCTGCCTACAAACCACAATGTTGATAATGTATGGAACCTCTGAACTGTAAGCAAGCCATCCTAATTTAATGTTTTCCTTTATCAGAGTATCCATGTTTATGGTGTCTCTTCAGAGGAATAGAAACCCTAACTAAGACATAACCTTATTATCAGTTTTAACCAGTGTATGATATCTGTTTTATTTTTTCCCTAATGGAAAAAGATATTACAGTAGTTAAAAATGTCAGTTTACTATGGTGTATAGTAAGATATTTTTCATCCACTTTTCAATAATTTTCAAGAATAATGGAATCTGTTATTAAACATCACTGTTCTGGTGATTTTTATGTCAATTTGGCACAAACTAGAGTCACTAGGGAAGAGGGAGTCGAAAATGCGCAATTGCCTCTATAAAAACGTCTTATAATCAAAACTGTGGAAAATTTTTTTAATTGCATATCAGTGTGATAGGATCAAGTCCACTGTGGTTGGTACAAACAACAGACTGATGATCCTGGGGACTATAAGACAGGAGGATGAGAAAGGCATGAAGGAACAAACAGGGGAGCAAAACTCTTCCTTGGCCTCTGTATCAGTTTCTGCCTCCACATTCCTGCTTTGAGTTCCTGTGCTGACTTCTTTCAGTAACGGCTATTTTTTTTTTAAAGAGATTCTAAGGAAAATTAAAATAACCCCCATGTCAGTTTTAGTCACAGTGTTTTATAATAGCAAGACCAAGACTAAGATAATCACTAAAGTCCTCTTGATTTTTGTATTACCATTTTCTACAGACAGATCTGGGTTTGTTTTTGTTAAAATGACAATAGAAGTGGAGGGAGGGCCAGTTGTAGACAGGATATATTATATGAGAGAAGAATAAACAAAAAAGTGATAACAAACACATACAAGACACCTTTTTTCATACTATCACATTGCAAAACATATGCATTCATAAAGATTTTCAAAATACAACACAATGTTAAATCTTAATAGATGGTTTATGTTCTAAATTACACTGTTACCTTATAGGTATTGAAACAATTTTCTAGTCAAGTCAAATAACTCTGCTTCTCAAAAAATATGTATAAGATGAGACTTATTTTTGTATTTATACCACACATGATCAAATGAAGAAAAGTAAATTCTGACTTAAAAGGAACTCTTTATGAACACGACAGATAATATGGTTTTTGATGGGTACTGTAACAATTGAGATTTAAAAACATAAGGATTTCTTGCTACTTTGATGTGTAGAGAATCAACTTAGAAAATAATTTCCTAAGAATCAGTATCATTGGCTTATGGTAATAAAGTTATTTCTTACATGATATTTTAACAAAACAATCTCCTGAACTTATATTGAGTTGGAAAAGCTTGGCATCAATGATGCATATGGTCTAACATCTCTATTTCTAGTTCAGTTACTTTTGAAAGCCCATAGAAAATATCCTTTTGATCTTTAGTATCAGCAAATTCTTAGAGATTGGCAGAAGGGAAAAGAAGATCAATAATGCCCTATAAACTTCAATTTGGAAGTTCTACAACATTGTCGGGATGGTTTTAATCAGATAGTCTTAGCTGTCTTTGCTGTGTGTCAAACAATTCACTACTGTAAATATACAGAACTTGTAATGAATTGTACCAATTTAAAACAGTCATTATGGCTTTAAGCTCTATATCCTTAAAGAGTGTGAGCCTGCATAATTTTTAACCAGAAGCAATTTTAAATGGAAGATATAACATCAGCCATTAAAACTAGCAGGTGAATTAGAACCAATATAAGCCCTAATCTATTTGAATGCCTGCTCCATGCTTATAAATTTTGTTGGCAGCTTGTGAAATAAAGGAGTGGCAGTGACCTACATTCTTATCAAGTTCATATCACAGCAACAGATGAGTTTGTGCACACATAAAATTTGATGGATTATTTTCTGGAGTTAAAAAATGTGCTATAGGCTAAAGAAATATTTAGATGTAATTATGAAACAGCATATTATTTTCCACAGAATAGTAGAGTCAGGTCACAGAGACTTTAAGGCTACTGATATCTCTCTCTCCTAGTCCCTCTTTTCCTCCCCCTTCTTCTCTCAGAAAAAATTGTTATAGCCAGAAGAACAACTTATAAGATTGGAAGGTAGAGTCAACCTAACAGAATGTCAAGAGAAATTAAGAGAATGGACACTCAGCTTATGAGGCTTCTCCAGGGAACAACTCTATCAGAAACTATGCTAGAAGGTATTTGTGGAATATTCTGTCAAAATAAAAAGAAATTAATTAATTAATGAAAAATATGGCTGCATCCTGCCATTTCCTGAAAACATGAGTGAGGATGAATACAGGAGTAAGGGTCTAGCTTGCCTGGCACAATTTCAAAGCAGGGAAACATTCTGGATTTTCAGAACTATAGCCGACTACTCTCATTCAGTGAAGGAGAAAGAAAAAAAGAGAAGAAAATGTGAACTTTAGAGAGAAAATGTGTGAAAGCATGTTTAACATTTGGGGCAAGGAAAATACAGATAACAAAGCATCTCTAATTGTTAAGGAGATTAGAAACATCGAAGAGAGACCAAGCATGATGTTGAAACAGTAGCAAAGGTGCTCTGAAGGCAATAACCTACTCATTTTAAGGCTCCATCCTTGGGAAATGCAGATTTACCTGAAAGGGAGAGAGTCTAAACTGAAAATGCAGCTGAAACAAGTCCCTGTTCTTGAAATCAAAAAGTGTTTCTCCAGGGTTTTCTACACAGAAGGTGATGCAACTTTGGTTTAAGAATTTCAGGCTCCATCTTGAACTGGCAGCAAAACTTGACAATTTATGCCCTATGGTTTTGCAGGTATGAAAGGTTTAGGCTTGAGTAAGTCAAGGAGGCTTGCCCCACCAAGAGCTACTGAGGCTAGGCAATATGTGGCAGAGTTTGAGTCCCTGCAATAAGCCTTTGAGAAGTTACAGTACAATATGTACTGTACAGTACAGTACTGTGAAGGTGAAGTCTAAGTTACAGTGGAGACTACAGTGTGTTAGAAGTACCATAACCATGGGACTTCACTGAGGAAAGTTGCATGCATGGAATGGACGTAGGCCAAGAGATATGCCATGTGGGATACAGGGTGGGGTTCTCTAGGATTGAAACTACCTATGGCCTTTGGAGTCCAGATGATTCTACTATAAGTCCCGAGTGCACAAATGGAGCTTTAGATTTCACTATTCTCCCTGCTGGGTTTCAGCCTTGCTTTGGTGTGTTTATTCCTCACCATACTCCCTGTCTTTCCATTTGGACAGGGAGTGTTTACTCTATAGCACTGTATGATGGAAATATGTAACTTGATTTTTTTATATTACTGAGATAATTATATTACCATTGAGAGGCTACATAAGTCTCTGAAGAGACTTGTACTTATTCTATTTAAATAGTACTGAATCTATTAAAGACGATAGATGTTTGAATCTAGACTGAACACACTTTGCATTATGAAATGACTATGAGCCTATAGAAAAAAAAGAAAGGAAGGGTTATGTTTAATTTGAGTGTTCATTATAATCACCATAGAAACAAACCTCTGAGCAAATCTCTGAGGACTTTTCAAGATTAAGGTCAATTAAAGTGGACAGTCCCACAGTTACTATGGTGGCACAATTTCATTGGCTGAGTACCTAGACAAAATGAAAAGGAGAAAGGAAACTGAGAAAATCCTGTGAGCAGCTTTCTCAAGGTGCAGCTGCCATTCCTTCCCTGTCGTGTTGGACTCTTCCCTCAAACTGCAAGTTCTTAAACTGCTTTTGTCAAGTTTTATCAGAAAAACAATAAAAGCAAAAATACACTAGACTTGCATGTCTTGTTTCAGATCTCAGAAAAGTTTCAGACCTTGTCCATTCAATGTAATATTAACTATTGGGTTACTTCATGTTTTTGTACTGTTTTATTTGTTCTATCACTAATTTGCTGAATATTTTTAGACTGAGAGGCTGTTGAATTTTATCCAATGCTTTTATGTATCTCTCAAAATGATGGCTTTTGTCTTTCTCTTGATAGGTGTTATTACATTTACTGATTTGTGTATTAAATGTACCTTGATACATCTTTATATCCATGCCTCAATCCCACATTATCATATAGAATATTTTAATGTTCTTTTGCATTTTGTATGCTTATATTTTGTTGAATATTTTTATGTTACTTTTCCTCAGAAATATTGGACTGTAGCTTTGCTTTCAGTTTGTGTCTATCATAGGTTATGACAAATTTATGGAAGAATTCTTTTTTCTACCAAGTTAAAAAAATGAATTTTGATATTGCCTTTCCTTGATATGTTTGACAGAACTCAAGCCTCAAACTATTCAGGTCTTGGACTTTCTTTGATGAAGAACATTTTATTCTATACATGTGAATCAAATTTCAGATTTTCATTTTGTTCAATTTATGTATTTATGGATATTTATATGATGCCATGAGATAGATTTGTCAAATGTTTTCACTGCATTTCTTGATGCTGTCACATATTTCCTCCTTAATAGGTATGTGGTGGTTGGAATGCTCCCCATAGACTCATGTGTTTGAGTGCTTGGCCAACAGAGTGTGGTACTATTAGGAGGGTTGGCCTTATTGGAGTAGGTGTGGCCTTGTTTGAGGAAGTATGTCACTGTGGAGGCCCATTTTGAGGTCTTATATATGCTATATACAATTTTCAGCTCCTTTTACAGCACTATGTCTAGCTGCATGCCACCCACTATGATGGTAATGGTTGAAACCTCTGAACTGTAAGCTAGTTGTCATGGTCCTGGTGTCTCTTGACAGCAATAGTAACTCTAATTAAGACAAGGTGTACTTATTTTTATGTAGTAATTTTATGACTTCTTTTTTTTAGATTATTTATTTATTGTGTATATAGTGTTCTGCTGGCTTATATCCATTCAGGCCAGACGAGGGCACCAGATCTCGTTACAGATGGTTGTGAGCCACCAAGTGGTTGCTGGGAATTGAACTCAGGACCTCTGGAAGAGCAGTCAGTGCTCTTAACCCCTGAGCCATCTCTCCAGCCCCATGACTTCATTTCTTTGGGTGAAAAAATAGTCTTATTTTCCAGTACAGTCTTGAATTCATAAGCTTAAGTTACTTTCTCTTCTCATTCTCCTTTAATTGGTTTTTATTAATCTTTACTCTTGCGGGGGGGGGGGGGGGGGGGGGGGTGCCACTTAGCTCCCAAATAAACACACTGAGACTTATTCTTCATTATGAATGCCAGACTTTAGCTAGGCTTGTTTCTAGCCAGCCTTTCTTAACTTAAATTATCCCATCTACTTAGGTGTAGCACAAATCTTAAAATTTCTTATTCATAAAATCAAACCTGGTGCCAGTTATTGGGATGAATGCTGGTAGATCAGAGAAGCAGAACAAGCCACAGCTTCCTCACCTCACCAGTTCCTCAGCTGATCCTGATTCCTCAGACTGGAAGTCTCTGAGTTCTCATTCAGAATGAATTTCAGCTGAACTGCTGCTAAAAGCCTAAAAGCTTAACCAGCTTAGTTCTTGGTCCTCATGCCGTAAATACCTTTTTGCTTTCTGCCATCATTTCCTGTGATTAAAGGCTTATTTCCTGGGATTAAAGGCTTACTTCCTGGGATTAAAGGCTTTTGTTATGGCTCCTGGCTGTTTCCAGTGTGTCCTTGAATTCACAGAGATCCTGGCAGATCTCTGCCTCTGGAATGCTGGGATTAAAGGCATGAGTGCCACCATTTTCTGGCCTCTGTATCTAGTGGCTGTTCTGTTCTCTGACCCCAGATAAATTTATTAGGGTGCACAATACTTTGGGGAACACAATATCACCACACCTATGCCTCTGGGCTTTTAACTTTTCTGTTTCTGTACACCTTCCTTTACTTCTTACTCCATGGCTTGCTGTGTAGCTGGGTGGCTTGCTCCTTATGTCCTCTCCTTCTCCTTCTTTTCCCCTCATCGATCTCCTCTTCCCAGATTTCTCCTCCTATTTATACTCCCTACCTACCAGTCCTGCCTATGATCTTTCCTGTCTCACTATTGGCTGTTCAACTCTTTATTAGACCATTCAGGTGTTTTAGACAAACATAGTAACACAGTTTCACAGAGTTAAACAAATGTAACATAAAAGAATGCAACACATCTTTACATCATTAAACAAATGTTCTACCACTTAAACAAATGTAACGCATCTTCAACTAATATTCCACATCCTCCTGCATAGTAGGGTCTACAGTCATGAATTCTCATGGACAGCTAATGGTCTCTATTTTTTCCAGTTTAGTAATAAAGACATCTTGGCCTGGATTCTTAGTTTTATTTTTTTTAACTTTTTCTTATTACTCCATAATTTTATTTTATGTTTTTAAAATTAAAGTGTAATTACTTCACTTCCTCTTTCCCTTTCTTCCACAACCCCTTGCAAGGTCACTACCCACTCCTCCACTTAGCACTTTTCAAATATATGGCACATACACACACACACACACACACACACACACACACACACACACACACCTTATTCAGTCCATTTCATGTTACTTGTATGTTTATGATTTCAAGGCTAAACCCTTTGTATTGAATAACCAGGGTTCCACTAAGTTGCCCAGACTGGCCTTAAAACTCAGTAGTTCATGTAGGCCTTGAACCTGAGATCATCTGACATAGGTCCCCAGGTAATTGATATAATAAGCCTGCCTTTGTGTTAAAAGTAACTATCTGCAGAGGCAAATTTATAAGATTTTTTTAAATTATAAATTAATGTATTTATAAAGATATTGTTATTCCTTTTGAATAGTCTTGTATTGCTTTTGCCACGATTGTCAAGGGATTTTTAATTACAAATAAATTTGCAGGCTTAATGAGAAAGTATTCATTTTTATTCTTTTTAAAGTAACAACTGGACTTAACTTTGCATCTGTTTAACTCACGAATTTGTTGTTGTTTTGTTTGTTTTTCGAGACAGGGTTTCTCTGTGTAGCTTTGCACCTTTCCTAGAACTCACTGTGTAGCACAGGCTGGCCTCAAACTCACAAATCCACCTGGCTCTGCCTCCTGAGTGTTGGGATTCAAGGCGTGTGCTACCACTACCTGGCTAACTCATGGATTTTATGTGTACAAATAAATCAGGCTTTTAAAAATGCATGCCCTTAGAGCTGGAGAGATGGCTCAGCAGTTAAGGGCACTGCTCTTGTAGAGCATCCACATGGAGCAGCCTACAGCTGCCTGTAACTTTAATTTAAAGAGACCCAATGCCCTCCTCTGGTCTCTTCAGGCATCCATGTGTACATGTCCCTCCACAGACACACAAATATGCACATACAATACCAAAAAAATTAAAAATGCATACATTTAAGTAAACTGTGAACCTATCAAAGCACAAAGTGTCTCTACCTTGGCAGAAAATTTTCTTCCTTACATTCCACTTAGTTGATCCTAAACCCTATCTCCAAAGTAAACATTGACAGTTTCTGTAAACATAGAGCAATTTTTAATTCTTTATGTCCATACAATAATAATAATAGAATGTACACTTTTGTTACAATAAAGTTTTGATTTATTTTCCAGTTCTAGTTGGTATCACTGACAGATGTTAAATCACACAACTGAAAATTTTATGGAAGAAGTACAAAAGATATGGCTCAGCATCAAGAGCATTCACTGCTCTTTTGGAGGATAGAAGTTTGGTTCTTAGCACTGACATCTTTAACTCATAACTGGATGAAACTCCATCTCCAGGGAATCTGATGTTATTTTCTGGCCTTGAACATATGTATGTACACATGTACACACACACACACACACACACACACACACAAACACACACACAATTTATTAGAAATATTATAGTATATATATATTATTGGTAGTTGCATGCAAGCAGTATGAATGATTATTGAAGTCATAGTCTGAAATACAGGCTGGGAAATTTTTATAGAAAGCTGGATATCAAGTGTACAGTTCTGGGTAGATACTGGGTGGTATATGGATATGTGGTATACATTTGTGGATAAACTATATGGATGTGGGGTATAAGTTTGAGGGCAGATAATGGGGATTATATGTTTCTGCAGATAATTATAATATTTGTTGCTCTGAAGCAAATGCCTCTGGGAAAGAAGAATAATGTTTCCTAATGTTCAGAATATAATTGATGGGGGAAATTCTACTAATTTTTTTTTGCAAAGTACTGAAAAACTTTATATTTGTTAGAGTTCAAAAAGTATGCCAAATCATGGGCTAAGCAGATGCTAAATCTAGGTAACAATAAAATCCCTAATATCAAATCACATAAAAACTAAATGCTTTTATTTTTAAGATGCATGGTAGAATTTTGCATTTGAGACATCTGTTCATTGGAGTTTTCTCTAATGGAAGAACATTTGAATCAATCCATGGGTTTCTATTTTCAGATATTTTATTCTGTTTTACTGATGCATTTGTAGATCTTTATGCAATGCAGTGCCTAGTGGAGGAGTGAAGTTTTTTTTTTAACTTTATTTTTCTGTTTACTATAAAAGATGAATTCTTAGACAATGATTCAATATTGTTTCATAAACCTGACTATTAATTAAGGTTGTGTTCCTGGAGTAAGGGGTAAGGTCACTTCTAACAGAGGGGTCTTGAGCCAGGCTAGTATTACCCGCAATATGAGATTTGGGTATACATGTGGCATATGAATACCTACTTAAATTTATGTGGAGCATTTTTGTGGCACTATGGTGTACTGAAACCAAACAATCTGGTCTCTAAAAGAAGCACTGATGCTCAAGGGACTTCAATACAGACAAATACCAAAGGTAATGTTAGTATTTATCTCAGAGCCTAACTGGAACAATTAAAACTTCAATTATACATGACTAAACCTATTAGTTTTCTGTAACCCAGGATCTTTTCTTAATAAATTAAGATAGTTTTGTTGCAAATAGTTTTCAAATAATCATATTTCCTAATTGTGTCCGTGTTGATAAGATGATAACAGGATTTTCTTTTCTTTTCCTTTTTTGTATATATAAATAATTATTTTTGTGTTTTAATTTTACATATCAGCCATGGGTTTCCCTGTCCTCCCCCTCCTGCCCCGCCCCCACCTTCCCCCCAGCACCTCCCCTCCATTCCCATCTCCTCAGGGGCCAAGACTCCCCTGGGGATTCACCTCAACTTGGTGCCTCCCAAACAGATCAAGCTATTCAACGGTCTCACTTATCCAGAGGGCCTGCTTCAGTGGGAGCTCCACTGCCTTTGGTTCATAATTCATGTGCTTCCATTCATTTGGCTATTTGTCCCTGTGCTTTTCCAATCTTGGTCTCAACAATTCACGCTCTTACAGTCCCTCCTCTTTCTGGACAATTGGAGTCCTGGAGCTCCACCTGGGGCCTGGCCAAGGATCTTTGCATCCACTTCCATCAGTTATTGCATGAGAGTTCCAGCACGACCATTAGGGTGTTTGGCCATCTGATCACCAGACTAGGTCAGATCAGGCTTTCTCTCGAACATTGCCAGCAGACTACAGAAGATGTATCATTGTGGAATTCTGGGGACCTCTCCAGCACTCTGCCTATTCCTGTTCTCATGTGGTCATCATTTATCATGATCTGTTATTCCTTGTTCTCCCTTTCTGTTCTTGATCCAGCTGGGATCTCCTGCTCCCCTAAGCCTTCTTTCCCTCAAATCTTGCCCTTCATTACTCACACTGTCGTCCAGGTTGTTCACGTAGATCTCATCCATTTCTCTGTCATTGGGTGATCCCTATGTCTTTCCTAGGGTCCAGTTTTCTAGGTAGCTTCCCTGGAGTTGTATAGCAGTCTAGTCATCTTTGTTTTGCATCTAGTATTCTACTATGAGTGAGTACATACCATGTTTGTCCTTCTGAGTCTGGGATACCTCACTCAGGATGATTTTTTCTCGATCTAGCCATTTGCCTGTGGGGTAGTACACACTCGGATATCTGGGAGAAATACATACATAAGAAATGTGGAGACAAGCATAAATAAAACTGCAGGATATTTTTAGCATCAACTTCATGGCTGGAATAAACATGACACACCTCATCTGCTTAGTACACAGCTCCAGCAGACTTCACTGCTGAGGATCTCAAGAGCACTTGTGCAAGATCTGCTATCTAGAGCCCTCATTTCTGAGCATCTTCCAGCAGTTGAGATTATAAACTACAGTGATTTTTGTCAATAGAGATCTGTGGCTGCTTCCACCACTGGTGAAACCAATTGCCATGAAAACTGATTCAGATCCTCAACAGTTTCCTCACTGCCATATAATTTTCCCTCTGGCAGTCTTTACAAACCTTCCCTCAGTTTGAGCTCCTGTTCCTTTAAGCCTAAGAGATCAGGAGATGACTGTCATAGCAAAAACAGTTTGGGGCTAAGGATATTTCTCAGTGTACTTCCCTATCATGTACAAGGTCCTGAATTTGATTCCACCTCTATAAAACACGAATGTTATATTCAGAACACAACTGAAGAAGCATGCTATTCTACATAGTACAAAATTGGGCAGGATCAGGCTCATGAATGAGAAAAAAAAATGCTTTCCCTGAAAACTGATGGATACATCAGCTTGAACACAGTTAAAATTGGATATTTTCAATAATGAGGGGGATATTAGAGCACAGGCTCTGTCCCCTAGTTGTTTGATTACTGAACCCCACGTGAGAAAAGCATGCTACAGGAAGTGGTTAAGTGCTTAGGCTTTAGATTGGTTCATTGGCATTTGAAGGTATGCTCCAAGATGATTGTTTACTGTCTAGAAATTGCCTGATATACCCAAGGGAATTTCCTGCAAGGGCTGAAGAGAGTTCTATGTGAAAGCATAGATTATTAGTCCTCTACTCCATATTAAGTTTGAAATGGGCCTCTATATTTTCAAGCATCCTTTCAGAAGAGAGGTAAGCTGCATTCAGCTCTATTGTATTCATCTTGTCATATATATTTATGTGTTTGTATTCATGTAAAACATCTCGTTATGTGTTTTTTGTTTTGTTTTAATTGCTTTATTATGTTTCTATTTGTTGTATTTTATTTTCGAGACCAGATCTAAGAATGTACCACAGGCTTCCATGGAATTCACAAT